>NC_088927.1:11367500-11595000 GCF_038396675.1 Hydra vulgaris
GTGTGGTCAGAAAATAAATATGTATAAAGAAGAAGAGTGTGGTCAGAAAATAAATATGTATAAAGAAGAAGAGTGTGGTCAGAAAATAAATATGTGTAAAGAAGAAGATTGTGGTCAGAAAATAAATACGTATAAAGAAGAAAAGTGTGTTTAGAAAATAGGAAGTAAAAGAACACTAAGGTCTAAAAAAAAACTATTCAATTGAAGAAGCAAAGCCAGCCATTAAAGGTAAAAATTAGTTTTAGAATGAAACCCTTAATGTAAAAAAATTAGCTAAACTTTTTATTTCATATTTTTTGTAGACAAGACTGTCAGCTTCCAACAGGGATGGAAATACTGCAGCACTTAGCTTACAACCAATCATTTTCCCCAAGAACATCAAAAAAAGCCACTTTTCTTGCTTGTCCTCCTCAGAAAAACTTTGAAAGATGTGCAATGAAAAGTAAATGTGATTGTATTTTGGCCAAGGTAAAAGAACCATGGATTAAAGCTGGATTTTTTATACTAAACGATCAAAGTCTAGTAAAAAATCTTTCAAATCCGGACAATGAATATTCAAAACTTAAGAAGCATGAAAAAAGGGGATCCGCTGCAGACTTAGCAAAGCAACACGATTTTAAAGTTTACCTGAACAAATTATTCTGGGCTGGCATTCCTAATCTTAGGTATACAATAAAAAATGACAAAATAAGATCTGATTCAGACAAGCTTGAGGATTTAGAGTTTCTGGAGGACCAAGAAGGGGAAAGAAGACTTATGCTTGGATCAGAAGATAAGAAGTACAGAAAAATAGTATGTATTTCTTTTAAACCAAAAAAAAAAAATTGCTAGGCTATTTAGCCAACTTACTTACAATTTACATGCCACTTAAGACGGTTTAAAATAAAAATAGCTAAACAAAAAAAACAATGTTCACTCACTATTTCAATCTCTCGTATAATTAAATTAAAATTAATAAGTAGTAAACCTTTTGTTACATTTTTAGGCAATGGAGAGTGGCAGAAAGAGAAAGCAGCAAGTGAAACAACAATATAAAGAATTAGAGGGTACAACTAATGTTGAAAATAATTAAGATAATAGTGAGGACTCCTTGAGTGATACTGATTTTGATCCTGGAGAGTGGTTTAAAAGGAAACCTTTACAACAAAAAGTCATTGCTGAAATTCCCATAGATGTTTTTGTTGGTAATGTAGCTCTTATGGCTGCAATCAGTGATATTTTTCCAAGTGTTTTACATAAAGTTACAGGTGCAATTCTAACTCAATCAGGAGCTGATCTGACAGATTTCAAATGTAGCCAGTCTACAGCACCTAGAAAAATGAAACATGCAGATCATAATATATGCATGATATCAAAAGAAGATGTTCAACAACTAATGAACAAAACCCCATGCCCATGCATGGTGCATTTTGATGACAAAACATTAATTGAACTAAACAAAGGAAAAAGAATTAAAACTGATAGACTGGCTGTACTCGTAAATATTGAAGGTGAGACACACTTGCTTGGAGTACTTCCTTTACCATCATCCTCTGGTGAAGATCAATGCAATGGTGTAATGGACCTTTTTAAGGAGTACAACCTTGAATCCAAAGTAGGAGGAATATGTTTTGATACTACTGCAAGTAACACTAGGGTAAAGAAAAGGTTCTTTAATTAGAATATCCAACAATTTAGGCAAATATCTTTTACTTATTGCATGCAGACATAATGTATGTGAATTAAGAATGGTTCATTTTTGTAATTCAGTTTCAGATGAACATTCCACAGGACCAGATAATCCTATTTTTAAAAAATTAAAAACAAATTTTGAAAATCCTGATTTTAATTACAATAAAACAGAACTGATAAAGTTTGATTGGAAAGTAGAAAGGGGAACTATTCTTGAGAAAGCTGCGCAAGAGTCTTTGAACTTTTGCCAAGAATACATTACAAATGGAAAAGAAAATAAAGATTTTAGCAGAGATGATAGAAAGGAGCTTGCAAAACTCGTCGTAATTTACCTTTCTTCATCTTTAGTAACACTAAGAAAACCTGGAGCAGTTCATCGTGCTAGGTTCTTATATAAAGCACTTTACTACCTAAAGCTACAGCTTCTTTCCAGCCATCTTGAGTTTGCTAACACATTGCTAACTGTTGAAAAAGTTCGTTGTGCTTTCAGAACAACTGGAAGACGTTCAAACAAACTTTCTAAAAGTAAATTTGCAGAAAGCTTATCTTCACTTGACAAAAGGAAGAAAAGTGGTGAAAATGAACATAAACATAACTGAATTTCTTTGCTTTTTAAACTTAATCCAATAACATGAAACTATTATCAAATATTGTAATTTTTTCAAATCTAAATACAAAAAAATTTTTTTTTTTGAAAAAAACTACAATACCATGTATTTTTGCTAAAATATATAGGCAAAAATAAACATCCCAGAAAAAAAAAATTTCAAATTTTTTTTATTTAACTTTCCCCCTGGACCTGCAAAACCGGCTGTTTTTGATGGTTTTTGAGAATTTTTTTTCTAAAAAAGTGCTTTGGAGGTGAGCTCAAATTTTTTGGGAGTTATTTTTTCAACATTTGCCCCAAATCTAGAGTGTATGGTATTTTAGATTTGAAAATTTCCTCAAACTGACTACCCCTAATATACATATATATATATATATATATATATATAGTTTTTTTTTTTTTATAATGACACAAATTTTGTCTTAGGTTATTTTAGTTATTTTATTTTTAATCATTAGGTAATTTAGGTACCAAGTAATTTGGTTATCTTTAATAAATTTTTATATCCTAAATGTTGTGACGAGAGGAAAAGGGGGTCAAAAATTGCGTGACATCAGATAAAAGCTGAAACAATTTATCAGAGGAAAAGAGCTGCTCGTCTTCAAACTCATCACAATTTTAATTGTGCAGTAATCTGCTTGGATTTCCAAAAAAACCCTGTAATGCCAAATCAATATGTAAACTATTACTTTTAACTCAAAAAGTATATTTTTATTGCTGTGATGAAACTGTTGGCAACAAATGGACTGATGATGTATGCTCTATCCTACATGATTTTTAAATTATTAATAGCCTCAAATGTAAAGTGTATTTAATTGATTTGATATTTATGCTGGATAGATGGCCGCTGCGAATCAAACGTTTCTTGCAGAAATGCTTGACGATTGGAGGAGTGTTTACCAGATCTCTCACAAAAAACCAGAACCATTCGACATTAAATATAAACATGATACAAGAAAAGTTTCTTAAGTTTGCAAAGTTTTTTAAAGTCAAACTGCTTCGTTGTTTTTCCATTTAAGATATGTTCACTTGAACAAACTAAATGATTAAACGCTAGTTGTAATTTAATTATGCATGTTAACTATTTAGTTATATAGGGAAAACTGGAAATATATATCTGGAAAAATCGCTTCGACATTTATTTGAAAATAAAAATTTATTTTTATTAACATTTTTCACAATGGGATGTTTGTCTGGTTTATACAAACTCGATATAAAGTGATGGATTACAGACAGTTTGTTAAATAAATGACGTTGGGAAAGGTTTTTAAATTAAAAAACATTTTCATAAGTTTTTTGATCTGAATTTTTTTTATCAAAATGGAGGGGGGTGGGGGGTTGACATCCGGTCACATACATCTGGGTAAGTTTTAATTGTATATTGTAGTGTGTCACCATCTACATTTAACAAAATAAGTTCCCTAAAAGGTTACGAATTAGTGAAGTTTATGAGTTGATGAATTAACAACGGAAAAAATCACACATGTTTAAAATGTCTTGTCTTCAAATGAACACTGTGAAAAAAATATTTTTGTGTTTAGCAAAAAAAATGAATTTATATGTTGTGTTAGGACTAAAATGTCATAAAAATATACTATTAATTAAAAACATTATCAATAAACAGATTTTTGATTTGTCTGAACATTAAACTTTCTTTTTCTCAAAATGACAAAAATGTGACATTGACAAACCAAAGGTGTCAAATTTATTAACGGGATTTACCCGTGAAAAAATATGACATCTGTCTACATGAGATAATCGTATATTTTCAGAAAAAAATTAAAATGATAGCATGCTCAAAAGTTTTCAATACAAATTAGTTTAAATAAATTCATATTTGTTTAACGTTTAAATACTTTAAAAACAATAGAATTTTAATTAAAAAATAGCAATTTTTGGGTGTGCGTGTTTGTGTGTGTGTGTGTTAATACAATCTTTTTTATTTATTGTTTTTAGAACCAATTATTAAGCACGTGAATACTTCGTTCCGAAAATTTCGTTTTTAAAGGATCAAAAACTAGACATTTTGAACAGCGTTGTTCGAAATGTGTAGATATAGACAATTGTTCTAAATTTCATTAACAGGTTTAAAGAGCAGATATTTACAAAGTTTGTTTACAAAATTTACGTATAACATTTAGACGCATCTTTTATTTTTTGTGATATATGTGGCTTTACTTCTTAAAGAGAGCGTATATACTGTAATATGACCTCATAATATGTTGTCGTGTGACTTGTGAATGCTGTCATATTGTAAAAGCTTAACACAGTTTTTAAGTAGCGCGTTGTTATATAATGTATATAATATATAATAAACTTAAAATTTGAACAAAACCCATACTTTTCCATAAATTACAAATTTATCAAAGTTCTTAAAATTGTATTCAGTTTTATTTATTCATTCGACTTTTATTTGTTTTTAATTTAAAAATTCAATTTAAAAATTGGTTATTATAGCGACAGTTCAAAGCACAATAGAAACGTGTAAAAATGTTACTTCTTGACATTTTGACATTAAATATTATTTCAAAATAATTAATATACGTAAAATAAATGTATAATAAATATATGTAAACGTATAGTAAATATATGTAAACGTATAGTAAATATATGTAAACGTATAATAAATATATGTAAAATAAATTAATAAACGTAAAATAATTAATTAATAAGCGTAAAAATAAACAAAGATTTAAATTTTATTGATCTTCTAAAATAATTTATTTATAGTTGAGGATCTCAAACTTAGAAAACTTGATTTCCTGAAACTGTCAAATATGGACAATTATTTTTTGTGCTTTAAACCATTGATAAATTAAGAAAACACAGTATTTAAATAATTTGAACTCTTCGACTTATTTGCTTTATTACTTCTTAATGACTTGATAGATGTGGTTGCTTCCCAGTGAAAAAAGAAAGATCAAGTCTTATCCCTGCTACAATTGCCCTCTCTATAAAACAAGTGCAAGACGCGGAACTTTGTCAACTACAGGACACTCTACAAATTTTGTTAATTATATGAAACAACCAAGTGACAAAGATGAAAATCATTGGATTAATCGAGGTGTTGCACTGTTATGTCAGCTAGATAACTAAAATAACTTGTTTTTTAAACCATTTTTTTTTTTATTTGTTATAATTAATATAATGTAATAGTGGTTTATATATATATATATATATATATATATATATATATATATATATATATATATATATATATATATAAAGTTTTTATTTTTTAACTTATTATAGTGTATTTATGAATTGTTTTCTTTTTTTTCTGTGTAAAGTAAAGTTTATAGAAACATCAAGCATATTTAGAATACCTAAGACATAATTTAAACGGATTTTTTTTCTTATTTAAATGTTTTTTTTTTTTCTTGTATAAAAAAATTTATTTCATAAATACGGTTTTGTTAAAAAAAATATCCTACAGTAATAGTGTTGTTGTCTCAATGTTTCACTAAAAAATATTTATAACTGGAAATAAAGTCACAGGTGTGCGTAAATGGCCTCAGTAAAATCGCTGTATTTTCTCCATCTGTGCAGGGTCGACTACACCGGCCTCCCTTTTTTTTTCTAAAGAAACTCTTTTTTTTTTTTTTTCTTCAGAAAATTCAAGATATAGAGAATATTTTTTAGAAGGTGCGTCTGCAAGATTGAAAACTGTAGAAGTTGAGTTTGATTGACGCTGAGTGACCGCAAAGTTAACTATGACCACATCTTTAAACTTCAACCAATGCAATAGTGGTCGAAATCGTATTGTGTATTCTTGTGAATTGTCTCTCGTTCTTTCAACTGATTTCAATTCAGCTCAAGATAAACTCGAGCAAGTTCATAAAGAGCCATGAAACACATATATACCATAAAGCACTAACCCAACACTCAGCGACTACCGAGACTAAACCTGGCAATATTAGTCAAACGACCAGCAATTTTCCTCTTGCTGGTCGTTTGGCAAGCGTCGTCTGGTTTAGTCTTGATAGTCGCTGAGTGTTGTGTAAGTGTTTTAAGGTAGAGATGTGTTTCATGGCTCTTTATGAACTTGCTCGAGTTTTTCTTGAGCTAAATTGAAATCAGTTGAAAGAATGAGAGACAATTCACAAGACTACTCAATGCATACGATTTCAACCACTATTGCATCGGTTGAAGTTTTACTGAGTTGAAGTTAATCAAAATCTATTTGAGAACAACTATGAAGCAATGGTATCTATCAGATATCGAGATATCGTCTACTAGATATCGTCCAGTCTTTGCATTAATCACATTTAATTCAAGACTTTGCTGCCATCAATGCACGAAAAGTTGATTTTTGTTGAACGGTAATAGAATAAAATCCTTTTTTTATTATTTTTAAGGGCCTCTTATTACCAAAGATCGACTAATATAAAAGATGGTCGTTAAAGGGACGTATAGTGATGTTGGTTCGTTAAGGGGGACGTATAGTGATGTTGGTTGATGATGATAAGGGACGATGTTGGTTGATGATGATAAGGGACGTATTGTGATGTTGGTTCGTTATATTTTGATATGGTTGGTTATATTGATATGGTTGATATGGTTGATATGGTTATATTGATATGGTTGATATGGTTGATATGGTTGATATGGTTATATTGATATGGTTGATATGGTTATATTTTGATATGGTATGGTTATATAATGATGTTGGTTGATGATGAAAAGGGACGTATAGTGATGTTGGTTCGTTATATTTTTTTGATTAATACTTGAAATTGTTATTCCGTCAAGAGTTGAAAACTCGTTGAACGTTGAGATATGCGTAGAGATTGAGACGTAGCCAGCTTACTCCATATCAAACGTTTCATTGAGGGGTTAGAGGAACAGTTGATTCATGGTTCACTAGTTTCATGGCCAAAAAGAGCTATACTTCCTTCAATGAAATAGTGTGCCTGTCTAACCCAAGACCAAGGCGACAAAAACTAGGGAGGACTTTTTAAAATTTTTTATTTCCCTTTTTTTTATAATTTCTTAGATATAGTGGAAACTGACGATTGTGCCCCTCCACTTCAAAACCTGTGTCGTCGGCCCTGAAGAGAATCTTTTGACAAACATCATTTGATGTCAAATGACAAATATTATTTGGAAAAAAAAATATCGAACAGTCAGATCAGGTAAATTTTTTTATATCCTTAAATTAAATCTCAATTAAAAAGCTTAATACGTTAGTTAAAACTGTAAGATTTTAAAAATACTAAACATGTGTTCGAAAGATAATAAAGCCCTTGGAGAACTGGGGCATCGATCCCCTTACCTCTCGCATGCTAAGCGAGCGCTCTACCATTTGAGCTAGTTCCCCGTGACAAATTTGTAAAAATATTTATTATAAACTTTTTTTAAGAAAATTAATTTATTATAAATATTATTGGTGTAAACTTATTTGAATATTTATATCTTAACATAAATCAGGGTTGACAAAACGGGTTTCGAAGTAGAGAGGCAAAATCGTCAATTTCTAACAAAGTCCTCTATATCTATAAATTTCTTTAAAAAAAAATTGTTTAGAAAAAAAGTGGGGCGCCAGTGCCTCTTTCCTCCTCCTCCCTCGAATCGTTGGCGCTGTAAATTAACATTTTTTCTAAATTTTTTTCTAATACCGTAAAATCGCCTAAGCTCGTACACTTAAGCTTTTAACATTTATTTATCACGCATAAATAAAATTTTTTTTTTTTCTGAAGCATACAGAAAATTATAATGATAATTGATATTGTAAAAATAAAAAAATAAAAATTAGTACTCAATATTTAGTTTAAAATGAAAACATCTACTTTGACCGAACTTTCAATACCATTTCATAAGTTCGGCCGCTATATAAATACTAATAACGTTAAATTTGTAATTAATATAAATAATAATCACAACTTAACGTCACAAATAATGAAAACTAGTTTTTAAATGTTGTTTTATTGTAAAATTATGATATAAGTTCACGTAATACCAGTAAACTAAGGATAAAAAAAAGCCCTTTGGGGCACCAAAGAAAACAAAAAAGAGTACATAAAAAAAAAGTCCTTTTTAAATATTAGTAGGAGTATTTTTAATTTTTATTGTAATTAGTCAATTATTTTATTACTTTGGTTATTATCACATTTGTTATGCCACTGGTTAAAAAAATTGAAAATATAATCTACAATTAATTTAAAAAGGTTTTTTCAATGAACAAAAAAATACTAAATTGCTTTAAATGAACTTTGTATGTTTATTAGCAATTCTTGCACGCATCGTTCACCATAGTAGAACAGCAAGATCCGCATAGCTAATCGTCGATCCGGATTCGCAACGCATCCATAATTGTCTTTGAGCTGTAATTTTATCTCAAAAAAATGTCACAATTTTGATTTTTTTTAGAACTCAAAGAACCGTCAGTTAATTTTGAAATTATAAACAAATTTTCTATTCGAATAAAATACCATGGTGTGTATCCATTATAAAAATGTCAAAATTTACAGGTAAAGTGATCGGTAAATTTTACACTCGTAACACTTATCAACATTTCACAATATTACTGCTAATTGTCTCCTTCGTTGTTTATCCGTGAATGACCGAAGAGTATTTCAAAATTTTACTAATTTCTATAAAAAAAGTAATTAATTTTCAAAAAGTTAATAATTTTTTTTTGTAAATATAATTTGATGATTCTTAATAACACTAAGATTAAATATTTATTTTAATAATTTCCTTTAAAATATTTATTTTAATAGTTTCCTTTATTTATATTTTAATAGTATGCATTTTTTTAAATTAATGTTTTGCTAAAGAATTATTTCAGCAGGTTGCATATAAACATTATTATTTTTTTATAGTTTCATATTTACGAACTAATTACAAATATTATTTGAGAAATAAAAATTTGTACAATTTGAGTTTTGCGTACTTTTTTAATATTTTTTCTTAAATGACCGAAGTTACATGGTGACCGAACTTAGGCGATTTTACGGTATAGAAAACTACATTATTATTTTATTTTCACAATTATAAGTTAACAAAAATTTAAATTAAAACATTAAAAAAAAAATTTAAATAAAAAAAGTCAGTAAACTTTAAATAAATAAATTTTCAATAATATTTTTTGTTTTATAATGTTGTCAAAAAATTCAGGATAATTTCAATATTTTTGAGCTGGTCCTTTATCTGAACATGGAGTCAGAAATTTACATACATTGTTAAAAAAAAAATATTCGAAAGAATATTTCCGCGTTGTTGCAGCATTTCGAGTTGTAAAACTCTGGAGCCTCTTTTTTTTTTGGTGCAGCCGGAGCCGTAAAAATCGAGCGTCTCCCGGTTCTGGTGTTTTTTTAAAGGAATAGAATGAATGTATTTTTTTTTTTTAATGTTTTTTTATTGTAGACAAATTTTATTCATTCATCGCTTAACTAATTTGTTAAATAAATTATTTATTGAATTTTTTTAAAAATATTTTTTCTAACGATCACAGTCTTGCCAAAACGTAAAAAAAAAAAAACGAATGTTTTAACGATTTAGTAGAGTAAAACCGGGTCAAACAGCATACCATATCATTACGCACACTGATCGAAGTTATCAAATAAAAACGGATAAGGCTATGAAAAAAAGAAAAATAGGTTCAAATACAGAGCTATCTCCTCTATTGGAATTGATAAAATTATATGCCGATTCAACAAACCAATTATTATGATTATTTCTCAATATAACCATCACTCACTCAATTCAATTTAACTCACTCACTTTAACATGTCAACTAAAAAAGCATTAACTGATATGAAAAAAAAATAAAACATCACTGAGAAAAGCTGCATTCAAACATGGCGTTCCAGTCTCAACGCTTAAGGTCACAAAAATAACAACAGCAAAGGGTTCCATGGCTGAGGTACAACAACGGCACTCAAATGAAACAGAAAGATTGGTGGTGTATGCGTTCCAGTTACTTTGTGATTGGGGTATGGTTTAACCTGAAAAGAAATCCTAGAATTTGTATAAGGCTTCCTAAAACCCGAAGATCAATTACACTTATTCAAAAATGGCCTGGTAAAGACTGGCTTTATGCATTCGATCCATTTGGAATTCCATCTTGTCGGATTTTTCTCGGTTTTTCGGAGTTTCGGAGTATGAGAGAAATCGAAAAACTTCGACGGAACTTCAACAAAGTTTTTAGAAAATATTAATTTTTACTCGTAAAATAATTAAATTCTTATTTTATTTCTCTGCTACTTTTACAATAGTTCTTGTTGTTTTCAAAATGTTAGTGTTCTCTTTGTTCAATAACAAAACTAATTTACATCGCAAAGTAATTGGCAATGCACAGTGAGCCAGGCGGTGGTGATGAAAAAAACCTTAAAAAAAAGCTTAATAATAGTATTTTTTTAAAACCACAAAAATCAATTGGGGTATAATAAAATATAATGCATAATAAAATACCTTTTTGTCAAAAAAGAGTATTTTAATTTTTAAGCAAAGATATAGTAAACAGTAACTTAAACAAAATATTATGCGTATGTGATATTAGGTAATATAATTTAACTATTCAATAGTTTACCTTTACAAAAAAAGCAATTAGTCAAGATTATTATTTATAATATATACAAAAACTAGTCTTAAAATAACGAGGTAAGTTTTTAACATATAATACCTTGATTTTGTACAAGTAGTGACGTATATCGTATGATCAAAAAAATTTTGTCCACCATATGTCTAATATCCACCATATGTCTAATATCCACTATATGTCTAATATCCGACCTACTGTGCATTGTGGCAAAATTGTGTAATAAAATGTAATCAGTGATAACAAGTAATAATAAATAATGTTTAATTATATTTACCTATTAGAATAAATAACTTAATTAATAACCTAAAATGTGATCACAAAACTTATCACAATTAAAATAAAATTTAAAACAAATATCTGAGGTTTATAATCAAATTGATAATTTTTTTTCAAAGAGAAAAATGGTTTCGGAAGCGTGAAATTACTTTGATTAAGCTGTGGTAAATGATAAGAGAAATACAAAGTTTTCAAAAAATGTCATAAATGAATCGCATGTCCAAGAAGCAGCACAAACGGCCAAATTGGACACGTCAAAGTTGCAAGAAATTTGGTTTTAAACCATCCAGTTTAAGACTAGCTTTGATTAAGATGTCGTTAAACTATCTTCTTGCCAAGTTGACAGCTCTTGATGGATATTCGATTAGCTCCATAACTCAATCTGAAACACTATGAATGCTTTTTGAAAATTATGGACATAGTTTGCCCAATCAGCGTCCACAGTTTCAGAAAAAATTAAGATGTTTTATGCTAAAGCCAACTATTTAATTTAAGCAAAAGGAGAAAAATTTGGACTAACAGGTGACGAATGGTGTAGCAATAGAGGTAGAAGATACTGAAATTTAAATGTTCATCACAACAGAACGTATTGTTTAGGAATGGTGAGACTATCATCTCTTAGTTCTGCCGAAACATTAAACATTTTGATAACGGAAAAATTAAAAGACTTTGATATAGATAGTGAAGATATTGCAGGTAAAACTACGGATGGCTGTAGGTGGATGGTAAAATTGAGTACCATATTTTAGTTTCCACATCAGATCTGCCAGAATCATTCAATTCATTTGAGTGTTTGTGATTTGATATACGCTAAAAAAGGTTGTCGCGAAACTGTGAACAAAGAAACTGAATTGGATATTGAAACAGAAACGGAAACTGATGGAGAGACTGAAGGAGAGTTTCTTATTGACTATTTGGAGATTGAATATGAAGAAAATATCGAGAAAAGTCTACAGAAACTTCGAGTACTAATTAAGTTTTTGATATATCCATCGTTTCGATATGAAGTTCTTAAAAGAAAAAAAAAACGAAATTTACGGATATAAATGACAAAGGACTATTGCTCAACAACCGCACAAGATGGAACAATGTTTTTCAGATGATTATAAGATTTTTGGATTGCTTAGAAGCTGTAAATAAAAACACTTGAAGAACTAAACTGCTTAAACATGTTAGATGAAATTGACTTGGATTTCTTAAAATCGCTGTCTGACTTATTGGAAGTCATTGCTGACGCTGCAGTTCGCTTGGAAAAACCAAATCAGTTCTAATTTTGCGGAGGCGTTAATCTCCAGATAAGTAAATTGTAAAAACATTATGTTGGTATCATTGAGTCGTTATTTGTCTCGATTTTTTTTAAATAAAAACCACACATTTTTTTACGCCTCCAAAAAAGATATTAAAGTTTATGCTGCAAAATTATTTGATCAACTTGTTACAACAAAAGAAAATAGGCTCCATATGTATGTATATGTTAAGTATTAAAGTTGCCAACATACGAGTTGGGTATAGACGCATATACTCAGCTAATGATGAGATAAACAAGGCTGTGGCTTTGTGTAACTTATTTAACTTTTCTAAGCATTTAACTTTTTAAATTCTTATAAAAATAATTTAATTTTTTAAATTACAATGCTTAGAAAAATAAATTGATTTCAAGTACCGTGCTTAGAAAAAATAATGTAATTTTTTTATATTATTTTTCTAAGCATTAAAAAAGTTAAATTGTTTTTTCTAAGCATGGTACTTAAAAAAATTGAATTATTTTTCTAAGCATTGTAATAGTCTGGACGCTACGTGTAACTTTTTCTTGGAAATGAAGCGGACATTACAAAAACTACTTAAATAGTTTAAGGTTGATATCTTGAATGAGAAAAACTTTACGTGCTTTTCTGAAAGTGCTTAAAGGGTCAAATTTGGGCCCTTAATTGGTACTGATGACGTCATGCTGATATATTTTTTTAAAAATCAAACTAAAAAATACATATTTACGTCAAACGTTAGATAACCTCTTGAGAAAACCTTATAATAAATAATAAAATCTTGAGAAAAACTTATGAGCAATTCTAAAAGTGCTTAAAGAGTCAAATTTGAGCCCTTACTTGGTACTGATGACGTCACGCTAATAATTTTTCCAAATTTCGTGAAAGAAAAAAAAAATAACCAAAAAGATTTTCGTGAACAGATTTTTAAAAGGAAAAATATTACAAGGGTCGAAGTTCTTGATTGATGACTTCATTTACATCAAGGATAAACACATTTTCGGTTTTTTACATGCGTGTGTGTGTGTGCGTATATATATATATATATATATATATATATATATATATATATATATATATATATATATATATATATATATATATATATATATATATTATATTTGGCCAAATTCTCGCCATCCATATCCATTGGGTTTAGGAATATCGGGATTTGCCTCTAGTGATCATTTGACAATTGCTGTTACATAAGAAACTCTCTTGCAATGACACATTAGAGCATCCCTAGTAGGTAGAAGCTTTTGGGGTTCCGGAGCTTCTTTCTTGGCAATAAACTTGAGGTATTTTCCTTCGTTTGTATCACTGCATTTCAATCCATATAATTGGCATATAAACTTTTCTATTTGGTCAAAATGGGTTGCATCAAAGGTAAAAGAGTCCCCAACCTTGGAAAAAATTGACTTGTACTCTTCAGATTGTCTCATTAGTTTGAAGAATTTTGACTTGCCAATCCCGTAAAATGCACTTGCATAATCGCTCCCGCTAAATGCATGAAGAGCAGGAAGAGCTTTGCAACAATCGGTACCTAACTGTGAGGCAATCAGATTTATATCAAGAGTCCGCCTTTCAGTAGAAACGCTAATATCCACAAATAAGTGTATTTTAAGTTGGTTTTGGAAGTACAAAGCGTAAATAGCAATATCTGTGTCAACCGTGTGAATGCAAACGGTTTCTCTTCCTTAAAGTGTTCTCGATCCACTGAAGATTCTTTTGTTCTTGCAATAACTAGCAATCTCCCAAACATGCTTCGTTCGGCTGATATAGTGAATGATTTCTCTTTAAGGCAATAAATTTTTTTCAAATTTAAATTGTTAAATGTTTGCAGACGACACTTTTTGATTGGAACGTAAAAGGAAACTGTTAAAGATTGAATGCGTTCTCTAAATAACCTTTGGAACTCTGCTTCCCTGATGGATTGTGCATTCAATAAATTATCTTTTAACTCATCAGGTGCTTCAATTCCAGAACAAATATTTACCAAAGAATCTCTTTGCTCAAAAGGACCCCAATTTGTCATTAGTATCAAAGCTCTCTACACATCCGTTGTTGAAATCTTTTCTTGATGGTTTTAGATCATTTCGTGTTTGTTTTTTGGTTGTGATTCCCATGTCATTTTTCAAAATTGAAATACATTTTGAAACAGTATGACTTGTAAGTACCCAGCGTTAAATGGTTCCTTCAGACGTACTATAACCTTTTATTCCCCCTTGGCATTTCTGATCACGATTAATAGTTTGTTCGATGCATTGGTCAGATAGAACTTTGTTAAACGTACCGCTCGTTCTTCTTACGGAGAAGTTTCCATCCCTGTTTTTAAAAAGATAATAAGTTATAAAGATTTAATTTGAAACTATTTTTAAAACTAAAATTTGTTGAAATCCAAATAAAATATTTTGGAGTACAAGCTTACAAAAACTGTTGATAAATACTTGGATGAGTTTTAGGAAGTTGCATCATTTTGGTCCAATAGAAAGTTAAGCAGCGAGAATAATTCGGACGATTATATGCAAAAAACCATGGTAGCATTTGGCGTGTTGCCTCCAAATGAAGAGTCCAGTTACCAAGCTTCGTTGAACGGAGCAAACCAAAAAAAATATTTAACATTTCAATTAAAAGAAAACCAAAAAGCGGAAGTTGGTCCGGAAATATCAATATCTTGTAACACATTTGAGTGATCATCTAAATTTTTGAAGAAATCATCATCAAACAACGATTTCAAATTGTCATAATTCGTCTAGAAATAATCAAAGTACAATTTTAATATCATCATTAAATTCACAGACATGAAGTATACTCAGGCAAACTTATTTACCTCCTTTAAACAAGTAATGAACTCAGGTGAGAAAGAGAAGTTATTCAACGAGGAAAGATTGTTTTCAACTAACCAACTTTCAAAATGTTTTATTCTCAGCTGGGTTAGTGCATTATACAAATATTGATAAATTCAAACGGCACGGTTATATTGCTTTCCCTTCAAAATACTCTCCAATGAACTTTTACCTTAAAAGTATATAAAAAATATCTTTAGTACTTCAACCTTCTTTGGTCAAAAAAAATCTGCTGCAATATTTGCTACGTAATATAATGTCAATAAAATTTAAAAAGATAAAGAAACCACTCACCGGCTATATCAGCTTCAATTATTCAGTCTTGTAATCCGGCATCATTAAATCTTTTGCCAATAACAGCTAGTAAAATACAAGTTGTGTGTAATGCATTTATTCGGAGAACAATAAATCTTTTAAGATCAATATGACTAGGGTTCATCAGGATTTCCACCGCTTTTGCATATATCGCTTGATTCATTACAACGTCAGTTTCTGAGAGACCAAGATTCTCGGCTTTAGCTTTGGACTGGAGCAGAACTTCAAGCACTGTACTTAAGGCGATGAGTTAATAGCAGGAAGATAGCTAATAGTGTGGATGTCTTCTGATATCCTTTAAGGTGTAATTAGGTAGTTAAACCCAGTCCAGGTTGGGTTATCACTAGAAAAATGATATAGTAAGGTCCAAAAGAAATCCAGCTTCTCTGAAACTACCAGTAACTTACTGTCTTTTGATAACGCGTTTGTTTGACTTAGGTAATCTGGTTCTTCTCGATTATGCTTTACGTACAGAGGCAACTCTTTCTTAATTGCTTTAAATATCTTTCTCATTTTCTTTAAAATATTTCGTTAAGCTCGTTTTTGTGTACTTGACCAATATTTTGTAACTGAATGACAATACCATTTGTGACGTGCATAGAAGTTCCTTTTAAAGTTTCAGGATTTATGTCGTTGTTGTCCCAAACGAAGGTCATAAATTTTGAGGGCTGGAGAACAGAAGGACAAAAACTTTTAAAAATTTGATTTTGCATTGCATTTTGCGCAAGAAATGTTTCTTAATAATTTACTTCATCATAGGAAATTCCATGTCCTAATTTACTTAGCCATTTCAACTCTTTTGATATAGTTTTTCGTTTGGTACTTAACCCTAATAACACGTGTTTAGAGCATCGATGATGGCCGTTTGTTACGTTATAAATAACATCTTTACAAAGAGAGTTTATTTTGACAATTCCTCTTTTACTAATTCTAGCACAAAGTAGAATTTTTGAAAAAAGTTGATGCAGAAGAGGTAGAATTTCAGTTTTAACAGTTTTTAGTAATTCGTCTTCATTAGGTTGCTATTTAAAGTATGTTTTTTTCATAGACAAAACCTCGCTGCGAATCTCTTTTGCGACATGATCGATAAGCTGTGCAATCGGTTTCGGATTATTCTTTTTTTCTAAATTCTCAATTGTTTTTAAAAAGACAATGATTTTTCCCTTCTTAATAGTATCGTTATATAAGAAAGAATAGCCGTACTTTGGTGACCACAACTGAACAGACCCGCCGAATTCTGCAACTACAGCATCCGGTAAAGTCCTTCTATCTGGAATCTTTGTTCTATCCGTGCATTTTTCTTTGTAAAATTCAAATAGCTTACTTGTGTGAATAATCTCTAAGTTGTCTAATACGTGTTCTTTCACATAGTCGAAGAGCAAACGCATAATTGCATCTTCTGTTGTAATAAAATGAGTTTTTTGGGGTCTTGTGTATTTAAGGTAACAAGACCAATGATAATACAACTCTAAGGTAATTGTGGTTTGCCATTCTGTGCCTGATATACTAGCCATGATTTGTGGGTTGTCAGCTTTACTTACAGCGTTTTCTTTTAACACGCTTGCTGCACTTTCCGTTACGCATTTTGTAAGCGTTTCATATCCGTTCCTATCTTTATTAGTCTTTTTGCAATAGCAAATGCAACATTCTTCATCCGCAATAAATTTTCCTAAAACAAGGAATTATTTTAACTTTGAAGTAGTACAACTTTGAAGTAGTACAAAACAAGGGAATTATTTTAACTTTAAAGTAGTACATAAAACAATCAAAAACGTGAAAACTGAGGGTATTATTATTTGCTTTTCAATTCCCACCGAAAGGTTTTTTAATTTACCTGATCTATCTCTTTTCCGAGCTGAGATTCTGCGCTTAGATGAGGATGCATTATTCACGCCTACATTCTCGTTGACTTTTTCTGCTCTACTTTTCCGATGTTGTAGAATGTTTAATGTTTTTATATTTAGGGGAAAGGTGCCTATGATGGCATACTTACTTATTCAGTGTCCTGAAGACCAATAATAAAAGTTTTGATATGGATACATTCCTTGTTACATCTAGAACAATAATTACCCTGGGATTTTTCATCAGTTTTATTTTTTTTATAAGTTATTCTTATTGTAAAAAAAAGCACAAGTATGCCATTACAGGCAACCACTGCTCCTATGATGGCATAGGGGAGGATGGGGCTAGTTAGGATCGAGGGTAACTTAATGATTTCATTTAACCTTAGAGTCTTCCCTCAGAAAAGCCAGAAATTACTCGAAACCATCCTAATTTACAATTTCATGCCGCACACCAGCATTGTAAAATTTTGCGCATGCGCATAGGATATATTGCGTTTTACGTATTTTTTGGACCAAAAAAAAATTTTGGAGCATCGCTTTCTTTTAACTTTACTTAAAAATAAGTTTTTCTTATAAAAAAAAAAGGTTTTCCCAACTCGTCAATATTTCAACACCCCCAACTCGTCAGTATGCCATCATGAGTAAAAGTCATCATTTTCATTAAAACAAGCTGTGTCTGCTTTGTTCAAAAGATAAAATTAAAGTAACTATTCCACTAAATGCACAAAACTTGAATATAAAATGCATGAAAATTTCATTTCTGCACAGTTAATAGTAAAATCACAATCTTAAATATATGAAGGAAATAAAACTACAACAGCACATCCCAAAATCGATTTTTGTTGATTATAAAAACAATATTTGTGCACAAGGGACGTTTTTTCACTAAAACTAATGTAAAGTCAGTATAGTCATGTAGGTCTAATCATTTTTTTACCAAAACCAATTTTAATGGAAATATGACCGGTATGCCATCATAGGCGCTATGCCATCATAGGCGCCTTTCCCCTACATACTTATTGTATCATCTTTGATGGAACAAGAGGGTTGTTGGGCACGTATCAGGTAGAATGTTTATGATTTTAAAGTTATTTCGAATTTGACTATAGTAAAAAAAAATATTTTTATCAAATCCATGCTATTTATTGTTTTTTCCGTACCATTGTTTTAGGCATATGTAAAGAAATAAATTGAGTTAGACATTTAGTTTGTGACTTACCAAGCATTCTTCACTTTCGCAAGCGCATTTTCAGTAAAACCCCGCCGTTTATTTATTATGAGCAACTTCTCCTTGATGAAGTATGCAAGCATTTTTAAATTCTTTTTTAGGAACTATATTAAGATGCTGTGTTTTTTTGCTACTCGCCTTTATTTACTTTAATATTATATATATATATATATATATATATATATATATATATATATATATATATATATATATATATATATATATATATATATATATATATATATATATATATATATATATATATATATATATATATATATATATATATATATATATATATATATATATATATATATATATATATATATATATATATATATATTCTATTAAACACCCAATAATTACATAAATTATAGGTAAAAAAAAAACAAATAAAGAAAATGCTATGTGTGTTCTTGTACTGTTCTTGGAATGTTTTCTTCCATCAAAGTTCTAAATATAAGTCTTTGTTCCTTTAAATTCCATAATTGGACAGATTGTTTTAAAATTGCGGCGACATTGGCATCTAACACTTCCTTAGGGCGTGCAGTTTTAATTAATAAATAAATAAAAATAAATAAAACACGTTTTTTTAGTAAACAGTTTTTGAAAAGTAAACATTTTTAACGTAAACAAAAAACGGGAACAAATTTTCTTTTTTAGATTCCTTAAATTACGATTATTTTATTATTTTAATACAATATTAAAAAACAATTATAAATAAATTTGTTTTTGAAAAAGGCTTATGAAAGTTTGATTAAATAGATTTGAATAATTATATTTAAAACATTTCGATAATTTGTAAAAACTAAATCAATGCTTTGCGGTATTCGATTTATAAACAACATGGCGGATAATTTATACTTGAAATCCTTTCATTAAGTTGCATTTATTTTTGTCTCTAACTAAAGTTATAAGCAGTTTTCAAGTGGCACGTAAAAATTTTTAAACTTCTTAAGTTATGAGGAACAAGTCTATATAAAAATTAAAATGTCCACTCAAAATGTTTAGTTTTCTTTTTTTTTCTACATCCCAGCCGGCACAAGTCGTCTATTAGACGTCTATTTCACTACTCATTTGTCTATAGACGTCTTAGACAGTTTTGAGACATCTTCAAAACGTCTTAATAAAAGATGTCTTAGACACGCTCTCTTGTAGACGTCTTGAAGATGTATTTTTTCTTGCGTGTTAAAATGTTATATTTACTGCGTCTTCAAGACGTCTAAAATTAAGGCGGCTTGAAGTTTATTATTATTTTTTCCATTCCTCTTTCATTCAAATTTAAATAAGCGTGAAAGAAACGGCAGCCATGTTTTTAAAATAGAAAAGTTTCTGAAGTAAAATTGTGATCAAAGCAGTTACGGTTAAAGAAATGATGCTTATAAAGACAGTTATTGCTTTCAGAACATCCCTAATGTATCTTTCGAAGATAAAACGATATAAATATATATATATATATATATATATATATATATATATATATATATATATATATATATATATATATATATATTTATATATACATATATGCATACATATATGTATATATACATATATATATACATATATTATATATGTATATATATATATATATATATATATTATATATATATATATATATATATATATATAAATATATAAATTAAATTATTAATTAAAATTAAAAAATATATATATATATATAAATATATAAATTAAATTATTAATTAAAATTAAAATATATATATATATAAATTATCTTTAATTTAATTTATTATTGCTCTGTTTTTTAAGAACATTGAGTATTCTATTTGTAGAATATATATATATATATATATATATATATATATATATATATATATATATATATATATATATATATATATATATATATATATATATATACCTTTTAATTGTATTTTATTGCAACATTATAATGTTTTTTATGTCTTCCTTTATATAGATTAGTGTCAAAATTGTAAATGAGTGTGATGTATTAAAATACTAATAGTACTTCAATTATTTGAACTGATGGAATTACTTTAATTATTTGAACTGATGGAATTTTTTTAATTTACTTTATAACAAAAAATTTGTATTGTTTTTTTACTTCCTTATTTTTGACTGTATAAAATGAAGATTTTTAAATAACTCATATGTTGAGAAAACTTTTACTTAAAAGTTTTATTTGTCTTTTCTGTTTTTATATATTGTTATATATATATTATATAAAATATTATAAATCTTTTTTTTTTTTTGAGATTTATTATTTTTAATATTTTGTTTGCTTTTTGTAATAATCAATTTTACAAATAGTAATAAATTTATCAATAATTTAATTGTTGTTTTTATTGATATTCATCCTCTTGTTATCATTGTTATTATTACTATTATTTTTATTATTATTATTAACATTTTGGGTTCTATTATAACTGATTCAAATTATAATAGAATCAAATATCAGTTTTAAAGTGTCTATTTCAAACTAGGAAAATTAAATTATATTCAGGGATATAAATTCTGGGGAACCCTAGAATATACATCCCTGAATATAATTGTTTATGATTGTTAGGTATTTACATATAATTGATAGGTCATTTTTTTAGTATAATATTTTTTTAATTCAATTTATTTTTTATTAGTTCTTATATTTTTATTGAAATTTAAATTTGCTATTTCTTACAGGTTTTCTTATTTATCAAATTTTTGAATATTTCAATGTGGTCTATGTGTGGAAAGAACACTCTAGAGTAATTGAAGATGTTATTCCTCATAGTTTGATTGAAGCAGATGTATTGCGTTGGCCACCAAAAGGATTTTCATGGAAAAAAGCAATGAGTAAAAATATTCTTTCAAGTGATAATAGGCTACCTTTTCCAACTTTAAAAATAAAGTTGACACATGGTCAAATACTTAAATTTACTATTTTAATATTTACTTATTAATTCAAACATAACATATGTATGAATATATTTGTATTAGTTTAATAGTTTAAAAATATTTTGTAGCTGATAAAACTGAGTGTGAGTATACATCTCAGGATAAATGAATAAAAGAGAAAGAAAAGAATGGTGATGAGATTAAGTGTTAAGAACTTGGAATTGATTTATTGGTGTTTCATGATGATACAAATTCAAAGCCCTTTGGAAATAATAATACTTCACACTGAAAGCGAAAAACACATTTAATAAGTGATTGCAATGATTGTGAGGATTCAACACCATTCAATTGGAACCACCAGTTATCAAAAAGGTTTTGAAACAAAAAAGTTTTATCATAAATGGTAATTATTTCATTACTTTAAATAAAAGTTTTGTAAAATGCCCATGTGGCGTTATTCGTTATATAGTAGTGGTATCACAGGGTTGTCAAAATGTTAAAAATCAGGGAAAAGTTAGGTAATTTGTTTTAGGTCAGGGAAAATTTATGGAGTTTAAATTATTTTCAGAACAAACCAAAGAAAACTTTCAACTTATTAAATTTTTTTTCACAATTTGTTTTTATCGATTATTTTTATTTTGTTTGTCAGCAAATATAAATTCAGTTGTGATTCTGGAAAAAATCAAAGAATTTAATTTTTAATGTAGGTGGCCACCATGTATAAATGATTAAATAACGCAGCAGTATTATGCAAAGGTAAAAAAGTGGTGAAGCCAAAAATTACTACACTCTGGCATTGCACAATAACAATTCTGAAAACTGAACTTATGTTCATAATTTTCTGCAATGATTTTAAAACTGTTTAAATTTTTCCATTTTAGCAAAATTGTTTACTTCAGATGAATTTATTCAAATTTCAAATTCAAGTTTAACATATCGTATATGAAATGCTTTGCATTATACAGTTATTTAAATTTTTAATTATCAATTAAGTTAGAAAGGTGATTTATTTTATTTTACTATAAATTTATTTATTGTGAGTTTAAATTTATTTATTGTCTGTTATAATTTATTTATTGTATAGTTGATAAAGTTAAGTTTAGATTTTTTTAAATCCAAATTTTAATACTAAATAATTTGAGAATATTGTATAAATTGTGTCAAAATTTTTTGAACTATATATTATAGTTTTTAATAAACAGAAAAAGTATATTAAATTATTTTTTTTTTTAGGTTTTCAACAACAAGTTCTGGCATTTCAAAAAAAAGTTGTTAAATGTATGACAACTTTAATTTCTTAACAATCTCCATTATCTTTATTAGACATAGAGTTTATAAAATCAAAAGAAGAGTTTTTCCTGTTGAAGAAAATATGAAATTGGATTCATTCCTAGATGAAAAAGTAAGATTGATATATCGATATTATTGAATGTTGGTACACACATGTGCGTGTGTGTTCGGACAATTAGCTACTTCTAGTTTAATGTGACTTTTACTTCTTAGATTGTACAATAAAAGCCTACAGGAGGGCTTGATTACAAAGATATGATCAAGAATATAATCAAACGATTTTTTACCGATTTTGTCATGAAATGGGTGAAATGAACAAGCCAAAATGAGTTATCCTTTGGCGAACCAAGACCTGCAAAACAATATACAAAGTAGTGACGCTCAAGTACCTAAAGATGACGGAAAAAGAATTTTATCAAGTTGTTCAGAGCCTCCTTAGAAATGCCCCTGCACGAGCAAAAAAGATGACAGTCGTAAAAAAATAATATTGATATTGTATTTTTTATTGTAGATATGTAGTTCCTTTTACATTTTATTTATTAATTATCTTAAACATAAAAAAATATAAAATATGATTTTAAATATAATTTAAGTCTGTTTTATTAGTCGATTCGGTATGTATTACTATAAATGCTGAGAGAACGTCGAATAGATGTCTCGGCAAGACGTCTTAAAAGTGTTAACAAATAGACGTCTAAAGACGTTCTTTAGACGCTCAAGCGAGTTTTCAATTAGACGTCTATGAGACATCTAATACTAGACTGTTTACAGACATCTGTCGCAATACGTCTTACAAACGTCTATACAAGACGTCTCAAAGGTGTTAACAAATAGACGTCTTAAGACGTACTTCAGACGCTTACTTAAGTTACCGTAAGACGTCTTATAGACGTCTTTGTGCCGGCTGGGATGTAGCGACCAGACTATAATTAAAAAAAATTATATAAAACTTTTAACATTTTAATCTTTTCAAAAAACATTTTCAGTTGTTTATAAAATACGGCTAAAACTACATCAAACTTAGGTTTGAAATATGTTAGTGTATAAAGGATACACACCATTTATCTAAATTAAAAGATTCTGTTTAACATGCATTTGCAATGTTTTAGTCAAATTGTCCATAATTTATTGGATTTTTATATTTCTTTTAGGAAATCTTTTTACACAAAGTGGAAATATCGTTGTCACTTTCTTCTAAATAATTTATAAAGTGTTTTTTAAATTATTTAGAAGAAAGTTATTGAAATTATTAAATCTTATTTTTTTCTAACTGCAGTAATAAAGTTATCCTCAAAGGCCATCACTCTTCTTCATTTCTAATAATTTTTAGGGTACCGCAAAGTTCTGATCTTCAGAAAGATTATTACTCAATTGCAAGTAATGATCTTCCTAACATTCTTACATCTAAAGTTGTTCTATTTGTTGATTACTCAACCTTTTTTAAAAATCTTCACTTGGAAGCGAAGATGTTAAAAAAAAAATAATAAAAAACCAAACTCTTGTCTTGACAAAATGTCTTTACTTTTTGATCATTTAGAACAGGTAGTCTATTTTGAATCTGATTTATTTTCTGTAACAGCTTGGTGCTTGCAGTGGCTTGTGAGTTCACCAAAAGACCTTCACCAAAACTCAGTTACTGCTA
Source organism: Hydra vulgaris (assembly GCF_038396675.1). Lineage (NCBI taxonomy): Eukaryota > Metazoa > Cnidaria > Hydrozoa > Anthoathecata > Hydridae > Hydra > Hydra vulgaris. Next base: position 11,391,886 of record NC_088927.1, read on the forward strand.
ATAACTATTGCAATATTTTTAACATTCCTACATTGATGAATAGCAACCCTCTCACTGAGTCCTCTTCCTTCAGTCTTCTTAGATTATAGATCACTACTGACAACTGATGGAAACTATATATACAATCTATTGCTAAGTTAAAATCTACTAAGGTTGTTTCTCTCTATCGTATTCACCTTTTCCTTTTTTCCATTTCCATTCTCTATCTCTATAAGTTTCTTATTTATCCATGTATGGAATACTAATGTCATACTTTAATGATGCTTGTATTATTTTAGCTATTGTATCTGCTTTACTTTTCAAGCCTAAGCCACTCTCCCAATGTCATAAGGTTGCATCTCTGTCTATTTTCTGCAAATAATCATAATCAGTGCTCAACTGAAATATCATCTCCAGTTCAATCCATCAAAAACTCATTCTTGTTTAACACATCACTCAGCTAAGTTGCATACTTTTACTGTATCTATCCCTTCATGTTCTAAAAACTTCTAATTTTTTCCTTGCTTATCAATGCCTTTGAACTTTCTCCCATATTTGGTCTTTAACATTGTTCTTTGTTTTTAGCGGTTGCTTGCAGCCTTGTTCTGAAGAGAATTAGTTTAAAAAAAAAAAAACTGCCAAAATAAGGAGTATCTGGAATTTGGGTGCTAAAAAGACCATGAGGTTTTATGTTGTGCCATGCAAACAAAACTTTTTTTATTTAAGTGTATTTGTCTTAAAATAGCAATCTCAACCTTTCAAATGTTGCAACTCCTTAATAACATTTGCCAAGTTGTAGCAACCACAACAATAAAATTAACAACTCGTAAATCAGTTAATAAGGTTGCTCCTAAATTACTTGCATTAGATGGATATGGAGAAGCAAAGGCTATATCTTGACATATCTAAAACTTTTGATAAAACTTGTCATGCTGGTATTCTCCATAAACTTGCTTTATATGATGATCTAAAAAGGTTTTTTAGATTACCATTTATTTTCTTTCTAATCACTTTATTAAAGTCGCCCTCAAAGGCTAACACTCTTCTTCATTTCCAGTAACTTCTGGGGTACCACAAGGTTCTACCCTTGGTCTTGTTCTGTTTCTTATCTACTTTATACGTGCTTGCCACTCTCTTACTCCTGATTCCATTCTCTCTGCAAATCCCTTATTTGTCCATATATAGAATACTGTTGTCATATATGGCTCTTCTAATGATTACTCTTTCTCTTCTAGACAAGTCCAAAAATGCATTGTAGATGTAGTTAGATCTTTCTCTTTTCTACAAATACTATCATGATTGTTTCTCTAAAGAACTATAATTTCTTGTTCCATCAACAAAAATTTATTCTCGCTTGACTCGTCATTCAACAAAGTCTCATCCTTTTAATGTATCTGGCCCTCCATTCTCTAAAAGCTTTTTTTTGCCTAGGTTTTTTCCCTGCACTTCAACCCTTTGGAACTCTTTCCCATATTCATACTTTCTTGACTCATAGAATCTACATAGTGTTATGTACAGCTTAATAGTGTTTGCTTGCAGCTTTTTGTTGTTTTTTTATTTACTTAGACATAATAATTACATTGTCTGCATAAAAAAATTTATTAAAGAACCAGTTGGTACAAACAACAACACAATTTATTTAGACACTCTCAGAATGGTTCTTTTATCAAGTGTTAAAACCGTAGTTGAATGTGAAATTTTGGTTTTTAGGTTTGATTATTACAACATTTGTGTCATTAGGTACATTAGGCAATTTTGTTACACTAATTTACTTTAATTTTATTACTTTTAATTTTCTTTAATTTGCCTCAAGCTGGAGTAGATAGTTAATAAGAAAATAAGAGTTGAATCAAAAATAAAAAAATTTAAAGTTAACTAGTAACTATCTTGTTTGAACAGTAAGTTTGAAAAATCAACATAAATAAACGGTTGCGAATATGCTTATGATGGCAGTGTTCAAGGTAACCTTTTTTTTTTTACTCAGAAAAAGATTTCAACATTCAGATTGTAAGTTTATTCTTTGACTTTTTACCATTTGCGGAACACTATTTGTTTATTGTAAATAATAATAACAATGTTCGGTCAATATTCACAATATATGCAAACAACAATGCCTAAAGCAAATATAGTTTTTCTCACCAATTTATCGAAAGCTAAATTAATTTGGCTTTAGAAGCTGTAAATGACAAAAATATTTTATCTTTATGAATTAAATCAACTCCGGGAGTTGATTTATTTCTTAAAGATAAAATATTTTTGTCAGTTATAGCAGTTGCAAAAACTGGCATAAGTGCGCAGAATAAATTTGCAAACATTGGCATAAGTGTGCCAAACAAATTTGCAAACATTGGTATAAGTGCAAACTGTCATAAGTGCGAAGCAATTGCAAAAACTGGCAGAAGAGCGAACTGGCATAACTGCGAATTGGCATAAGTGCACCAAAAAAAATTGGAAATATTGGCATAAGTGCAAATTAGTATTTTGCACTTATGCCAATGTTTTCAAAATTTGTTCTGTGCACTTATGCCAGACGCCATTTGTGTCGATTGGCACTTGTGCCAGTTTTTGCATCTGCTTTGCATTTATCAGTCTTCACCGTTTAAAATTTAATGCCAGCGCACATGGTCATTTTAGTCTGCGCGATTTAAAAAATTCATTTTTTTCTGCTATTTAAATTAAAATAAAAATAGAGAAAAAAATGCTTTGAGTAAATTCTAGATAAAATAATTTATGAAAAAGGTCACATTTCATAAAAAATGAACAAATAAACAAAAGTTTTGTAAAAATTAAAAAAAAATCACTTTTAGTTTTTTGGAAAGTGCTTTTTTATGCACTTGTCAAAGTTTTTGCGGGCATGTGGGCAACCGCAAAAACACTTGAGCGTGAAAGTGCTAGCTAAATGGAGAAGGTTAACTTATGCCATATGACACTTATGCTAATGTTTGGAAATTTTTTCGGTGCACTTGTGCTAGTTTTTGCAACTGCTTTGCACTTATGCCAATTTGCACTAATGTCAGTTCGCACTTATGAAATTTGCGCTTATTCAGTCATCCCATCAACTCCTCTTATTTTGAAAACTACTGTTTATGCAAAGTTGCACAAAATCTCATCTATCAGGGGCTTGCTGTTGTCTGTTGTTTTTAATAAGCATAATCTTTGTTTGGACCTTTTTGTTGTTTAGAACATTTCCATAAAAATGTATTATTTATAAGTTATTTTTATAACCTTATCTTTATATATCAATAAACTTACATTAAACCTAAAGATTTAAATATTTAAAAAAATAATACTTATTTATATATATATAAATAATATATTAATAATAAATAACTTATACATTTTTATGGAACTTATTTTTCAAAGAAATAAAAATTATTTTTTTAAAAAATGAAAAAAAGTTATAATTTTATTTTTATGTGTATTCTTTTAATTTTTTATTATTATTTGATTATGTTCATAAACTTGCTTTTTTATTTAGGGTCAAGTTGTTGTATCTTCGGAGTTTGAGGATATGTTTAACAGTATGCTTGTTGGTAAAATATTAACAGCATTGGCAACCAAGTCTTATCCTTCCCTTAAACCTCTTGGGAGTGAAATTGAAGATCTTCTTGAAAGGTTTTTTTTTTCATTTTTGCTGTTTGTATTTAACTTTCATTTATAATTATTACTTATAACAGTATATGTTTTCAATTAAAAAGATTAAACTTCTTCAATGATTCGATTAATAATGGGATCCCTAAGGTGTTTTGGATATTTGGTTTTACTTCACTCAGTCTTTTACAGATTGGCACTCAGTCTTTTCTTACAGATTGGTTATAGGGAGTTTCATTTTAATATCAAAACAGTTTAAACTCAAAAAAAAATTAACTGAATTATTGATACAGTCACTTACTGAATCAACAACTCAGTGATAACCAACGGGGTTCAATCAATGTTAATAAATCAATATTGTATACTGATAGAAATAATTTCAATTGTTTAGAATATATTTAAAAAAAAAAAAAAAGTATTTTTGAAAAGTGATTTTCTACTTGTAAGTATATAAATATATTTACCTGGAGGAAAATATTTAATAAATAAAATACATATTAAATCAACTTTGAAGTTGAGACTATGAAATCAATCTTTCTTCTAATTTATTTTTTCTCAAATCTTTTTTAAACTTAACTGTTAATAAAGTTCTCTAAATTTTTTTTGCAAACTAAGTTAAAGTTGCTTAATTTAAACAGTTCTTTTTCTATATCTATTTAAAAATAAAAGAGTTTGTGAATAACACAAAAACATTTTTATTTTAAAGATGTTAAAACCTATTTAAGAAGTAGTCTCTTTGTTGTTTAGGTGTATCTCAAAACTTTGCTCGGAAGATTCCATTGATCACGTTTGTTTTCAGTTTTTTATAATAAAAGTTACAGATTTAAGTAAAAAACCTGAAAAAAATTGAAATTACAATCGTATAATTATTTTTCACTTCATATGTTGGATATGCTGTGACCTAATCAAAACAAATTTACTCTAATTTTTTTAAATATATTCTAGATTTGATAAATGTGTTTTTTAGATATTTTTTACTTCCTAAAGTTAAATAAATATATTTTATAAATGTTTTACAGGATTTATACCTAAAAGCTGCACGATGGGATCATGAAAAACACAAATTAGGAGAATCGTTTTTCAAAGTTTTGTACGATGAAATGCCTGTATCTTTTATTTATATTTTATATAAATAAAAGATACAGGCATAGATAAAGATTTGTACGATGAAACTTTATCTTTTATTTATATTTTATATATTATAAGATTTATTAGAAATTTTAGTTTGCATGTGCTTTTTGTAACTAGATTTTTAGTAACAAAAAATTTAAAAATAGTATTAAATTTTTTTGCTACGAAGCATAATTTTTTATAGTTTAGCATTTACATGCATTTAAAGTATTAATTGAAGTCTTTTTTTTTGTGCTTCTTTTTTTCTAAAAATAAACATAAAAAAGTTGTTTTATACGAAGTGTGGTCTTTAACCCAAGAAGATTCTTGTTGAATAAAGGTCACACTTTTTCTCCTCTTCTATCGCTTTCTTTTGCTAAGACATTTTTTGCAAAAAATAATTTTACATGCATGTGTAAAAAAAAATTTCATTTCAGCTAATTTTTTTATCTAAATTTTTAGTAATTTATTTTACATTTTTTTTTGTATTTTATATTTTTATACTTCTTATATTTATATATGTATATTATATCTTATATATATATATATTATATCTTTTATATATATGTATACTATATCTTTTATATATATGTATATTATATTATTTTTTTTTGAACGGAATGAGCAACTATTGCTAGTTGCTATGCATGCTAGTTGCTATGCATGCTTATACAATAAATATCTTTGCATACAATAGTATTAATATTGTTTTCATTATGATGGTATAAAAGCTATTTATTTACTTCTAATTCACACCGCTGCATTAATTTGTAGTTATATTATAAGAAGACTACACAGGTAAAACCACAGATGTCCACTTTTTAAAAATTTTATGTTTTAGATATTTTTATGATATTTTAGTACTGAGCTATTTATATAATGTTCTATGGTCATTACAAAAAAAGGGCGACTTTGAAACAACACTTTTGAAACAACACTTTTGTCAACAACACTTTGAAACAACACTTTTGTCCGATGTTAACCGGGTAAAAAACACAGTTGTAAAAGCTATTTATAACTGAACCAATGATAGTAAAAGGATAAGTCACACAACTTTTATTCTTAAAAAAAATATGTCGAATGATGTAAACAACATCACGTTCACAGAAAAAAAATTAAAAAAAAAACAGTTAAAGGAGGAAAGAGAAAGAACTTTTTCAAGATATAAGATATAAGAAAATTCGATGGGAACTGTGTTAATCTAATGTGTTTTGAAATTACCACAGAGATGACAGAATAAAAATAATATCTTATTTCAAAAATTTAAAAATAATGATGAGCAGGATTTGGAGATTTCTTCCATTATTATTATTATTGACAAAGCAGAAAATGAATAACAGAACAATTTTAAGTTATTCATATAGGTGCGACCTAAACATTTTTAGGAATTTTACACACAAACTAATCTGTGTGTGTATATTTGATTTGACAGAAAATTGTGGAAGGGGAGTTAACGAAATTCTTTCATCCACAGGTGTGTTAAAATTAATACTTCAATTTTAAGTAATATTTTTAAATATAATAAGGATCTCGCATTAAGTTATTTAACTCCTACAATATTATATATATATATATATATATATTATATATATATATATATATATATATATATATATATATATATATATATATATATATATATATAAATGCTGCCGTGGCGCAGTGGCTAGAGCGCTTGCTTTGGGCATGTTTTCGCGTCACTTTAAGGAAGAAGGTGTGAACTTCCTGGTTAAATGCACTTCCTCGGTGCTCTGTGACAAGACCATTAGGTCTTCTTGGGGCACCAAAAAAAAACTATATATATATATATATAGTTTTTTTTTTCTAATGACTCAAATTTTGTTTTAAGTTATTATAATTATTTTGTTTTTAATCATTAGGTGTACCTTGTAATTTGGATATCATAAATAGGACGCTTGCTTATTTTGTGACAAAGTAAAAAGTACTCTCAATAAATAGTCTGATTCTGATGCAACTTAAAATATGTTACAAAATAAGGGGTCTTCAATAAAATACGTTACGCTCTATGGGGGAGGGGGTAGTCGTTTGTGACTATTCATAAGGGATTTGTTATTAAAGTGCTACGATGTTGTGACGAGGGGGAGGAGGGTGTCAAAAATTGCGTGACGTAATTTATAAACGACCCCTAAGAATGCTTTGAATGCATCACTCCAGTTCAATCAGGGAAAAGCTGAAACAATTTATTAGAGGAAAAGAGCTGCATGTTTTCAAACTCAGGACACTTTAAATTGTGCCGTAATCTGCTTAAATTTTTAAAAATACCCTGTTATGTCGAATCAGTATGTACACTATTACTTTTAACTCAAAAAGTATATTGTTTTCGCTATGATAAAACTGTTACCAACAAGTGGTCTGATGATGTATAGTCTATGCTACATGATTTTTAAATTATCATTAGCCTCAAATGTAAAGCGTACCTAATTAATTTGAAATTTATGTGCTGGATACATAGCCGCTGCAAATCAATAGTATCCAGCAGAAAGATCAGACGATTGGAGAAGTGTTTTCTATATCTCTCGCAAAAATCCAGAATCATTCGATATTAAATATAAACATGAAACAAGAAATTTTCTTAAGTTCGCAAAGCTTTTTAAAGCCAAAATTCTTAATTGTTTCTCCATTTCAGATATGTTCACTTAAACAATAGAAATAAAATAAAGGCTAGTAATTTAAATGTGTATGTTAATTATTCAGTTATGTAGGGAAAACTAGAAATATATAACTGGAAAAATCTGAAAAATTTGACATTTATTTGATAATAGAAATAAGCATTTATCTTTATTAATGTTTTGTTTACAATGGGATGTTGGTCTGGTTTATACCAAATCCATACAAAGTGATGGATTGCAGACAGTTTGTTAAATTAATGAGGTCGGGGAAGGTTGGGAAATTTAAATCATTTTCATAAGTTTTTTGATCTAAATTTTTTTTTATGAAAAGGATAAAATATATTTTAGTGTGTTGCCATCTATATTTAATAATATAAGTTCCTTAAAAGATTACAAGTTAGCGAACTAGCGATTTAGTTATCTTCAATAAAATCAGTCTAAACAGACCTCTGATCCATATACTTAAGCTATCAATAACATCGGGGGTTTTCCCTGATGTACTCAAATTAGCAAAAGTAATTCCTATTTTTAAATGCAATGAACATTCAGACATAACCAATTATAGACCTATAGCAATACTTTGTATTTTCAAAACTTTTCGAACGTGTAATTTATAATAGAATCTATAATCATCTCACTAAAAACAAATTATTTTACCCAAACCAGTTTGGATTTTAAAAAAACCTCTCAACAGAGCATGCAATCATTGAATTAGTTAATCAAATAACTGATGGTTTTAAACAAAACAAATTTACTCTAGGAGTATTCATTGACTTATCAAAAGCTTTTGACACAGTTGACCATTGCATCCTATAAGATAAACTAAAGCACTATGGTATAATTAATAAAACTTCCAATCGGATTAAAAGTTATCTTACCAATAGAAAACAATACGTGTGTAATAAACAATCTGGAGTTTTAAATGTTTTTTGTCCCCCAAGGAGCTATTCTTGGTCCACTCCTATTTTTAATTTATATAAATGATTTTTGCAATGCATCTTTAAAACTTAATTCAGTCATGTTTGCTAATGATACAAATATATTTCTTACTAACAATGATATCAAGAAATTATACTTAGATATGAATATTGAACTAAATAAAGTAAATAATTGGTTTAGGGCTAACAAACTCTCACTTAACTCAGAGAAAAAAAACTATATATCATTCCATAAAAAAACACAAGAAGAAAACCTTCCTCTTAAGTTGCCTGACCTTATCTTAAATGATAACTTAATTAAAAAACAAGTCAGTAATAGATTCTTAGGAGTTTTTGTTGATGAGAATTTATCCCGGCTTCCCCAAATAAGATATATCCAATCCAAAATCACTAATATAATTGGTATGATGTATCGAGTTTGCTCATATATCAATAAACAAAGTCTCAAACTAATATATTTTGGACTAATTCATTGCTTCATCAGCTATGCAAACATAACATGGACGAGTACGCAACCATCAAAACTTAAAAAAATTTATAGTCTACAAAAACATGCTAGCAGAACCATTTACTCTAAAAATAAGCGTGAACACGCCAAACCTATAATGAAAGATATGAAAATGATAAATGTTTATGAAATAAATATCTATCAGCATTTAATTTTCATGTATCGATTCAATAATAATCTCTCTCCTGCAAACTTTAATAACAAGTTTGAAATAAGCATAAATGAAAACTATTATCTAAGAGCAAATATTAGTAACTCATAAAAACTGCCTCAAAACTTCAATAAATATGCTGAATATTGCATTGCATATTGAGTACCAAATATATGGAATAGTTATCAAAAAGGATTTAAATGTATGGCAAAATCATTAAGTTCATTTAAGTTTCTAATAAAAAAGGAAATTTTTAAAATTTGAGAATCAATTGTGCTTAAACGGATCACCAAGTAATTTTAATTATTTTAGTATTTATTTTATTTGATCTTTTTTTGATTTACTGATTAGCGCAGCAGTTTTATACCCATTAGGGTTTTTTAAATGAATATCTAAGGGGCTCTATGAAAAGATTGCGATGACGTATTGTCATTTTCATCTTCTTTGAGCCCCTGTCTGCTTAACTGCTTATTTTATAAAGATCATTGTAAAAAAGAACAGTTCTTATTTTTTATTGTATATAAAAAAACAGTACTTGTTGACAAGAATTTAATATCTTCTTTGTTTCTCCGGACATATTTTTATTTTTTTCTTGTATATATATATATGTTGATTATTTATTGTTAATCAGCAAAAAAAAAAAAAAGTTTATGAGTTGATGAATTTGCAACGGAAAAAATAGATGTCCCAAATGAAAAAAATATGTAATACAAATCAGTTTAAACAAATTCATATTTGTTTAACATTGAATACTTTATAAACATTAAAATTTTAATTAAAAATAATCATTTATTTTTAAAAATGTTTATTGTGTGTGTGTGTGTGTGTGTGTGTGTGTGTGTGTGTGTGTGTGTGTGTGTGTGTGTTAATACAATGAGTTAGGTTGTCTGTAACAATGCAGTAATTTATGCAATCATCCGTTTACTTTTTTTTGTTCTTACAATCAATTATTGAGAACGTGAAGGCTTCAATTTTCTTACAAAATTTTCATTTTTAAGGATCAAAAACTGGACATTTCGAACAGCATTGTTCAAAATGTGTAGATATAGATATTGTATTAAACATCGTATAAAAATTGTTCTAAATTTCATTAACTGATTTAAAGAGCAGATATTTACAGTAATTTCAAGTTTGTTTTTCAAATTTTACGTATAACATTTAGAAGCATTATCTATTTATTGAAATATATTTAACTTCACTTTTTAAAGAGACCGAGTAACTTTGCACTATGACCTCATAACATGTTATTGTGTGACTTGCGAATGCTGTCATATTGTAAAAGCTTAACACAATTCTGAAGTAGCGGGTAGCTAGCATATAATGTAGTTTTTATTATATTACAAATTTATCAAGGTTCTTAAAATTGTAATCAGTTTTATTTATTCATTCGATTTAAAAATTAGATATTATTACGACGGTTCAAAGCACAAAAGAATTATAAAAAAATGTTACTTCTTGACATTTTGGCAATAAATATATATATTTTTTTTTATTTAACTTTTATTTCGCTGATTAAACAATATTACAATTTTTCATATAAAATAAATAACATCGTAAACATAAAAAACCTTTATAAAAAACGTTTTAATCTTTATAATATATATATATATATATATATATATATATATATATATATATATATATATATATATATATATATATATATATATATTGTTATAATCAGCCAGGGACTCAAAGAAGGTAAGGATCATCACAATCATCACAACCTTTTCATAGAGCCCCTTTAGTCACTATTGAAATAAAAATAAAAAAACACTTTCATTTTTAAAGAAAAATAAAAAAATTTACTAAAATTTAAACACATAAGAAGAAAAAAATAAAAAATAAATAAAAAGGTATTTGAACGCAGATTAAATTTTTCAGAAAATGATATAAGAAAGTTATCTGAAAAAACGCTTGGTAGAAGATTGTTTTTATATTTATACATAAAAATTAATATCTGTAATGTGTTAATACTATTAATACTATATTTATAAATACTATTAATACTTATTAATACTATTAAAAAAAAATAATTAATGACATTAAAAATAAACAAAAATTATAATTTTACTGATTTTCTAAAATAATTTATAATTAGTTATTTAATTGAGGATCTTAAACTTAGAAAACCTGATTTCCTGAAACTGACAAAAATGGACAATTATTTTTTGTGCTTTAAACCGTTAAATTAATGAAGCACAGTCTTTGAATAATTTAAACTCTTCGACTTATTTGTTTTATTACTTCTTAATGATTTGATAGATGTGGTTGCTTCCCAGTGAAAAAAGATCAAGTCTTATCCCTACTACAATTGCCCTCTCTATAAAACAAGTGCAAGACGCGGAACTTTGTCAACTACAAGACACTCTACAAATTTTGTTATGTGTATGAAATTACCAAGTGATAAAGATGAAAATCATCAATCGAGGTGTTGCACTGTTATTCATTCGTTTTGTAAACCATTTTTTAAATTTAGTATTATAATTTAATGTAATAGTGGTATATATATATATATATATATATATATATATATATATATATATATATATATATATATATATATTATATATATATATATATATATATATATATATATATATATATATATATATATATAGGTTTTCTATACAGGTTTTCTAAGTTTAAGATCCTCAATTAAATAACTAATTATAAATTATTTTAGAAATATATATATATATATATATATATATATGTAGTTTTTATTTTTTTACTTATTGTAGTGTATTTATGAATTATTTTCTTTTTTGCTGTACAAGTTAAAGATTATGAAAAAAATCAAGTATATATGTTTAACACAGAATTTAAAAGGATTTTTTTTTATTTAAATGTATTTTTTTCTTCATTTATTCATAAACGTGGTTTTGTTAAAAAAATATCCTACTTCACCAGCTGTTGTTGTCTCAATGTTTTACCTGTAAATAACTATAACCAGAAAAAGGTGTGGTCACCGGTGTGGGGAGATAACTTTAGTGTTAACGCATTATCTTTTCCCTTTGCGCAGAATTGTTAGTCTGTTGTTTGTTTGGCAATTTATTTAACTTGTTACCGTCGTTCGAGAGTTCTACTTGAAGAACAATGTCTGTGATTTCAACATACAGCTTCTTGCTTTTAATATTTAAGTCAAACTTCTCGAGGATTGTTAAGCAAAAATTCAAGGTCAATTGAATTTTGGGTTAAAAAAACTCCAAGTCTTTAGTTCGTGGATAAGATAGATAGTTCGTGTTTGATGTTCTGGGTGGTCCATGGTTTGATCACACGGTTGGTGAGTATGTTGTTTCTTTCTGCGCATTTTCGAACAAATTGTGCTTTGAGTTGTTTTGAGTGACTGCGAGATCGATAACTGTAGACTTTGGTTGACGCTGAGGGACCACAATGTTAACTTGCTGTTTATATTGCAATGTCAATTTTGCTGTTTATTTTGTATTGTTCAATATAGGGTTGAATTTTTTACCGGAGGTTATTTTATAACTAATGAGTAAAACTTTATGCCTTATTTAGGCAGTTGTTATGGACAATTTTATGTTAAAATATTGTAAAGGAGATTATAAAAATCTTAAAAAGCTCTTTTTTAAAAACATTTTTTTTGGTATTTTTTGAGTTTTTTTATTATTTTTTATTTGTTGAGTTTTTTTATTAAAACTTAAAGTAGCAACTATAGTAACTTGTTTTCATAATTTTTTAAAACTGTTTTATCCCGTTATTTGTTAAGCATACTGATGTTCATTGCCATAGCAAGCTTTTTTTTAAGAATAAACATAATTTGTACCCCCATCCTTAAGTGGGATGGGATATTTGTCAATAACTATTAAATTGGCCTACAAATTACTGAAAACTATAAAATTGTATATAATATATATAAACTGTAAAATTATATATAATTAAATGTAAAATTATATATAATACAAAAAAATTGTATATAAAAAGATTTGATTGAATATTTACATAATTTTACAAATTTTTCTTGATTTTAAGTGGTTATTTATTAATTAAAGACAAAAAGTAAATAAAAACTATTTAGCAAAATTTGAACTGTTTAAAAATATAGTTAACAATAAAAATAAAAAACTAATGACTTCGAGGTCATAAATTCCATCGCTATGTTTAAATAAGTGATTTTAATACTTAAATCTCACTCGCCACAAACTTGCTACGGCACTTAATAAATGATTAAAATAAAAAATTAAAAAAAAAGGGGGAGGGACCAATCCGTAAAAAGCATCGTTTCTTAAAATAAAAAATAAAGTTCTAAAAACTAACATTCACCCGACTGAATTGCGTCAATTAGCCTACTAGTCGACTAAATTCGTCAAAAAACCGACTATAACTTGAAAATCACCTTTTTTGTGGGGGGAAAACACGTTCTTTCTCACAAACCATCTCCCTAAAATTGTCTTTGCATGCGATCTTTACACATAAAAAATCTTTGTTTCTTTATAACACTCTACAAAAATAATACACAATAAAATTTGTTAATCTAAAAGAGATTTTATTTTTTCATTTTGTGAATATTTTACATAGTAGTTGAGAGAAGAACAAGCTAGAAATATGCTATACATAATCTCAAAGGACAAGCTAAGTTGGAAAACATCTACTTTTCGTTGTTTCACAAAATTAATGTAAGTAAAAGTAAAATATAACAACTTGAGCGTTCTATTGCTTTTTTAAAAAAGTGACTATATCAATTTGACTAAAAGATGTGCATTTTTCGCTTGTCTTTATTATTTAATATTTTTTGTTGAAATATTTAAAGAATACCCAAATACTACGATGATAAAACGCATATTTTTGAAACAAAGTAATTTTATTATTATTTTTTTTTATTTATTTTTTTTTATGAATTTTATAATGGTATATAATAACTATAAGTTTATTGCAATAAAAAAAATTTGAAAAATTCCGGAAAATTTCTGGAGATTTTTAACCCTATTTCAATAAGATCTCCTCATGCTCGTCGTTTGGTTAGTGTTGTCAGGTTTAGTCTTGATAGTCGATGAGTGTTAGGTAAGTGCTTTATGATAGAGATGTATTTTGTGGCTCGGTATTGAACTTGCTTGAGTTTATCTTAAGCTAAATTGAAATAGGTTGACGGAACGAGAGACAAGTCATAAGACTACACAGTACATATGAGTTGAAATTAATCAAAATCTATTTGAGAACGACTATGAAGCAATAATATCTATCAGACGAGATAAAAATAAAAAAACACAAAAAAACTAACAGTTTTATTTGTTTTAATCCGTGTACATTAATTAGGTAACCTAATTAACAGTATGTGTTGCACATTCTAACATCGTGTGCGAATTCTTTTTCTATGCTATCTTTCTAACTCGATTTCTTCTGTCTTTCACTCTATGATATCTATGTTCTTTCAAAAATCCTTTTAATTTTGGTCCGTAGAACGGGTGATGATGCTCTTTTGTGAGCTGAACTCGCCTCTGCGGACCTTTGTAATGTGGCCTCTATATGGCAAGTAGCCGGAGGAGGATAAACCACAATACATATCGTCCAGTCTTTGCATTATTCGCAATTTATTCAAGACTTTGCTGCCATCTTAGGACGAATAGTTAACTTTGTTGATCGTTTATAAAATAAACTAGTAGTTTTTATTTTTTATTTTTAGGGCCTCTAATTACTAAAGGTCGGCTCTGCGTAGTATAAAAGATGTCCGTTAAAAGAAGGTATGTCAACATAGTATATGGCGATATTGCTTCGTTATATTTTTTGATTAATACTTAAAATTGTTATTCCGTCAAGAATCGAATGCAAGTCGAACGATGCGATATGCGTGGAGATTGATTCGCAGTCGGTTTTGCTTCATATCAAACGTTTTATTTAGGGGTTAGAGAGACAGTTGTATAAATCCTTAGATATAGAGAAAATTGACAACTGTGCCAATCCACTTCGACACCCGTATCGTCGGCCCTGATATTTAAATATTTTATGAATTTAAACGTGTAAATAAAGTAAACTATTTCGATATCAAAGGAGCAAGATGATAAGATGTTAGGGTTAGGGTCTTGTCTTCTGCTTGCTCCTGTTAGCATTTAAGAATATATTTTGTTTTTACAAGTACATTGTAAAGTTATTTGTACATTGATGAAATATACATTTTAAAAAAGCAAAAAATAAACAACACTTTATCACTTTAACAAAGTAATGCAAACTTGGAATTGACTGAGATAACCTTTGTCCAGTGATTGATGGAGACTGAGAAAACCATAATCAAACGTCCTAACGTTGATGTAGAAGATTAACTATAAATCAGTCATTTGAATTCTGGAATATCAGAGAACAAAGGATGACATTTTTAAACTTGATATTTATAAACTTAATAGAAGAATGTATTCGAAAAAAATCTCGATTAGTCTTAAGACTAATTGAATTATTAGTTTTGAACTATTTGTTTTATACACTTTGTTTTTTACCTTTGGGTGGTTCAAACAATTTGAGTGGTAAAAAGAATAAATAATATTGAGTTTACTCATCTGAAAAACTTCGTTTTTGATCAGATATAAAATTGATATCAAAGGTGTTGGGGCATATTTAAAGCTTACTGGGCCCGGTTTAAAAATATATTTTCTATGTTCATGCCAAATTTCATCGAAAAAGATTATGAAGCAGATACCTAATTGTTTGGAGCAAAACACGTACCTAAATTAAAATAATTTAAATTTATTTTTTTTATTTATTTATTTAAATTTATTTATTTAAATTTATTTATTTAAAATAATTTAAATAAACAAAGTGTTGCGCAAAGAGCAACAAAGTTCTGTAACAAAACTACCGTTTGCCGAATGTAACAAAAGTCATGTTTGGCTAACCGTACAACTGGTTGCACTTTTATTAAGCACTCCTTGTACAGTTACCCCACAATAATGAACCACTTTAGCTTTTTTTATAGTTTGAATGTATTTTTAGAGGACATTTAAGAAGAATATATTATTTTGTAAAAACAATAAACTTCTTGCAAAATGTTATAAAAAACACAATTATGGATTTTCAATCAGAATTGACACAATTATGGATCAAAAATTTTAGACGAATATCTCATTCTAAATTTCAGTTTTAAACTGTAAAACAGTAAAAATTTAGTTTTAAGCAAACTTCTTTCACTTTTTTTTGCCTTTTCTTATTCTTTTTGAAGTTTTGATGTCTCTCGTTGAATTTTTCGATTCTGTTTTTCTTCTTCCTTCAGTTTTTTCTCTTGATCCTTTTTCTGAAATCATTCCCAACCACTTATCGTTTGTTGCAACAGTTAGAACATGTTTAGATTAACGTTTTCGTGAATTTTCATTTGGCGTTTCTCTTGGCCAAACAAACAAGTCCATCATGGGATCAAGACTTTCCGGTTTTGAATTTTTTTTAGGCTGTTTTTAAACATTTTTGCTGAATTATTTCTTAACACTGTATCGATTTATTATCAAATTTTTTCCTCATTTGCGCTTTTTTAAACTCATGGCTGAGTATACAGTAGTCCCTCACTTTTGTCTTCTACAGGTTTTTATAGATTAAAAAGCATTGTATCCGTTATAGGTTCATGCCAAAAATCTTTATAATAGCCGTGAGGTAAATTCTAACTCTAGCAACTGCAATTTATCACAAAATGGGGTCCTTGGAACTTTGAGCACGAAGTCTATAGTTTCCACTTTCTTGTTTCAAACTCTTTCTGACTTCTTTAAACCAATAATTAAAATTTTTAATATGAATGTTAGTGATTTTTGAACAATTTTTTCCAAATTTATTGTTTTTTGCTTCTCAATTATTGGATGTTGTGCTAAACACCTTGAAGTCCGATTTGAGGTAAATGTTTCGGGAATGTGCCTTTGATGTCTGATTTTAGCTACATAATTAGAAACAATCATAGCCAATCTTGTCTCAGTGACAGGAAAATCAATTTTTGCAAAGTAAGCTACTGTGTTTTCAATTTTCTGTTCTACTTTGGTGGTTAAAACGGTCTCATGACTAGGTATATTATTCTTCATCATACCAAAAACATTATTTCGCAAAGTTGAGTAAAGAATTGAGTAAGAAACTTTGTAGCGGTTTTCTGATTTTTTCGGTTCGCTTCACAATTATAACTGCTTTATTTAGTTGGTCCAAAGTTTAACTCATTCCAAAACGCTTTTTATTCTTATTAAATTAAATTTGATGTGTGGGAGTGGGAAGGCTTAATAAGCTTGGGAAAGGTGAGAACATTTTCTAAAATTAATAAATGTCCCCTTCCGTGTAATAAGCACCGAAAAGTATTCAAGTTACCACCAATTCAATCACCACCACTCAATTACCGCGGACCTATAATGTATAAACTATTTTCCAGGTGTAGTTAATAAAAAAGAATACTACACTTAAACAATTTAAAAAGAAATAAAAATGATTTTATTATTTACGGACTTCAATACGTCTGATTTTACTTCAATACGTCTGATGTTTTTTTTAAAAGGTCAAATAAACATGAATTAATTCCATTATAGTAATGATACTTACAATAACGTTTTGAAGATTTTTTGTTATACTTTATATAACCTTTATTGAAGAAGTTTTGTTTAACATTTTAAATATATTTGTTACGATTTTTAAAAATTTTTATTTTTTTATCTACAACCTGTACTGAAACAATAATTAATTGAAATCCTAATAAAAAAATAATGTACACATTTTTTTTACTGAGCTGAAAAACAAAGATTTATTTGAAAAACAGACAAAAAGTTAGTTTAAGTTAATAAAATTATTAACTCCAATTATTAACAATAGCATTAAAGTAGGAGTCGCGGTGTTGGATTAGTTTGCAGACGCAGTTATAACTTTTTTTTTTGCTTACGATTACCATTAAAGCATGAGCGACATGCGCAGAAGTTTTCTTTTTTTTCTTTTTTATTCTTGATATTTGCTCTTAGATATTGTAATCATATTTCTATACATAAAGTCATAAACAAACTATGGCATAGTAAATCATTTACACTTGATTATTTTGCAAAGTGAAATTTACAGCTTTTAATTGAAATATCATATTTCGTTTTGTTTTTTATCATAAACTTTTCACCCTTTGTTTAATAAAAAGTCAAACATATTTTGTTATATCCATCAAACATAAACAACTTAGTAAACAAAGTTTTGTTCGCAGATACTAAATACTTGATATCTTTCTTTTTATTTAAGTTAAAGACGTACGGTGCAAATAACTTCGAGTGATGAAAAAAAGTTTTGAAAGTTTTTTTTTCTACACCTTATGAAAAAAGAAAAACTCTCTCATCTCCTCGGTTCAATATAGGTAATTTTTAGATATTAAATAATTTGAATTTAATTTCAATTTTTAGAATAATTAAACTTTGTTTTATAAATTTAATGCGTATATTATTTTTAGTTTTGTTTGCCTGGTTGTTTTTTATTGTTCATGTGGATAAAAAACCAATCTCCTTATATTCGGTAAAGCGGAATATGTTTCTAAATGAATAAAAATATCAATAAAGAATATGAATAAATACTTTAAAAGAATAAAAATCATCTTGTTTAATCAAGACGTGTAGCGATAAACATATTCAACATAAAATCGAATAAAATTTATTTAAATGGCTTGTTTAGATATCTTTAATGTAAGATTAATGCATGTCTTGTTTTATTAAAGAGAGCAAAGCTTTTTTTTATTTAATTAAGAGATAGTTTAGTTGCTTTGAAAACACTACATTCTGGTTATTGCATCAATTTATTTCAGTAATATAAAAAGCTCTAATATTACAGTATAATCTGAAACATATGATATTAACACATGTATATCATTTATAAAATACACTAATGAGTAAATAATTTTCAAAAAACACAAAAAAACACCAATCTGCATCAAGGGCCACCGAGAGACGGGGAAAAGAGCTAAGGGATAGTTTGTCTCGGGCGAGAGATATCCATAGGGGCGCCATATAAAAAGAAGATACCTAAAAAACGAAACGGTTCTTTATCTATAATATAGGGAAATTTTGATTAATAAGAGCGCCAATCAACGTTGCAGTCCAAAGCTGCGTGACGGCTCTTGGCGGCCCCGTCTGCACCCGACAAAGCCAATTCGCTGAAATTTAGCGACGTTAAAATTATTTTGTTCTATCTTCATATTTTTAAGATTTGAGATAAAAAGATTTAAAAGATAAAACCTTTAGGAAACAGCATTTAAAGCGAAGTTCTAACTTACGTTTTCTCCGCAACTTTTTTACTCATAACATAAGCTTCAATACAATAGAAAAACATTCTGAGGTACATAACACTATTATTAACTCAATTTTTTAAAAAGTGGAGAGAAAACAAGATAATTCTAACGTCGCGATTTGACACAAATGTTTAGAGACATTTCTTACTAAAGGCCGTAAATCTCTTTTAATAAAATTCAGGATTTAAAAAACTTGAAGTTTATTTGATTTTTACTGAAAAAATAAAGTTTCAGCATGCTGCAAGGCTGAAACTTGGTACCAAAAAAGTTTTAACCTGCTAAATCCAAAAACTTTAGTTTTCTATTTCTCGAAACAATGCAATGTAGTTTGTTTTAAGATTCATAAAATACATTTAGTAATGACAATAAAAAAATCCTAAAGAAAACAATGCTTTCACTCAGAAAATATTCTCATTTTCTTAAAGATAAGATGTATATCAACTTTACATGCCAATTTTTTTTTTTTTTTGCCTTAAATTTACTTGAGGAGTTATTGAGGTTTGATATGAACACAAAGTTTTGTGATGTTTTAAAAATCAGACACTCAATCTATCCTAACTTTTTACCAATCAATCAAATTAGAAATTATCAGTTTCGTGACCTTAATATTTTTTTATTTTCATTTGTTATTTGCAACAAAATTAAAAGATATAAAATAACTTTTTCAAAAATAAATACTCAATTTTAGTGAGTTTGTATATACTTTTCATTCACATTATTTATAAATTATACAAAAAACAAAAGGGTCAAAAAAAGTATAGATAAGACATATCAGACTCAGCAAATTCGAAATTAGTTTGAATATAAAAATCTCCGTTTCCTATGGAAAATTTTTTTTTTAAGTTCTCTTTTACTAAATAGTGCAAAGTCTTGCTTTTAAAGTTAGTCCTTCAGCTTTGCAAATGATATGGGCATCTGGAATCCAGCATTGGCTATCCACTGGTGGTCATATAAAAGGTCGCGCAGGATCATTTGGAGTTATGAGTTTGACAAGCACATTTTTTTCGACTAGATTAATGTCTTCAATGACTCCTATCTAACAATTTTGCACATGTCTGTGTTTCCACACAGACTTAATCACCTGGTACTAAGTTAAAGGTTGTCATCTGGATATTTCCAAAGCAAAATCAACACTGCCTAGCTTTGCGCCATTCTAAACAAAATAGCAACATATGCACTTTTTTCGTTTTACTTATTTTTATAAACATGTTTTATTAAAAGCATTAAAAGGAAATTGTGATCCAATAATAAAATAAAAATACTTTTTACAATGACTCCTCACAAATAAAAAATGTGTTCGAGAAAAAATATTTAAAAAAATTTTACACGTTTTTGAAAGATAGTAAAAGGTATATTAAATGCATTTTTTTTACCTTTTGATGGCCATGTGGTACAAACTGATTGTTCCATATATTGTATTTGCAGTATCCAATTGTTTCTTAAGAGTGTTTCTCAGCAAAGTTAAATCTTCTGATGATACATAAATGAAATCTACACCTTTAATGCTTTCATTGCAATATTTTTACCTGTGGAGATAAAATATGCTTCTGAAGATAAAGTATGATTCCCCACATCTCTTTGCAAGTTTGCTAAAGTTGCTAAACCTTGGCTGTACCACTAATCCTATCACAAGGCTGCTAACCGTAAAGAGCGACTGCTCGGTTCCTCCACACACTCTAATAAGCGGGCCTAGACAATTTAGGGGCCAATTTTCAAATTTAGGGGCCCTTTTGTAAATGTTAGGATCTTTTCTTTGTTTTTTTTTCTTTTTGTAATAACTAATGGAAATATTTTTAGTGTTTTCGGGCCTTTATGATAGATTTTATGAGGATCTTGGATCTAGTAGCCACTGTACTGTTACCGTGACTAGATGCAAAAAAGCTCGATTTAGAAAAATGATTAAAATTTTCAAGATAAAAACAAAGATTTATTTTTGCGATCCTTAAATTGACCTGCCCACCCATCTGAGAAGTATTTATTATTTGAGGTAAATTTTTTTTTAAATCATTGCTGACAACCTTAATAATTTTATACACGATTTTCACATCATGCATGAAATCATCTGAAACAATAAAATAAGATTTGTGCTTAAGAACACTTTTTTTTGTATTAAATAATCACAGGATAGTGTTCATTGTAAATTTGTCCAATGAAAGCTTTGTAATTTGTCCAAAACTACAAATTTATAGTTTTCTAAAAAACCACCTAAAAATAATGTTGTCACCTCCGTCATATTTTCCTTTCGTGATCTCAGATATGATGCTTGACTCATATCTAAATAAGAGTGTGGTGCAAGTTTTGTCAGTTTTTTACATACTAATTCAATGTATAAAACACAAGCTCTATATTATGTGTTAAGTTTGACCTGTTGTTGTCCACTGATCAAATTCTACTTCATTGTCATCTACAAACTCATTTATTAAATAAAGTTTTTTAACCGATTCATTCATAGTTGCCAGGCATCTTTCACATTTCTCCATCATACAATCTTTATTAGTCATGTCACATACAATATAAGGTAACAAATATTTGTATGTCACACCAAGAGGATGTAAAAGCAATTTTAAGTTTTGATGAATAGCACAGACGCATACGGAATGTTCCTATAGCACCATCAGAAATACACCATTTTGGTCGCAAAGTGCAAAACCTTGAAAACCCTTGGTTTTAGAGGCAGCAAACAATTCCTTTAAATTATATTAGAGCAAACGTTTTCGCATGTAAATTTTTTTTTTTATGCTTACATGGTGTGAACTATGTAAGCATAAAGAAAAATATAATAAATATTCACATGCAAAACTGTTAGATCAGGAAGAATGAGCTGTTACATCAGGAAGAGCTTTTCCTAATTTAAGTTAAATATGGCTAAAATACTTTTTTCTAATGCTATCTTACGTGCAGTTCAAGCTACATAGTTATTTACATGCAATGCACAGTGGAGTGTTACATGCAATCCACAGTGGAGTGTTACATGCAATGCACAGTGGAGTATTTGATCAAAAAAGTTGATCAAAATTGTCTTATTTAAGTTACCGAAACAACAAAAGTTTCTTTAAAATTATGGTAAAAAAAATTGTTTTAAGATGGAGAAGTATTTCAAAATTATATATTTATGTAGTATATTTATGTATGTATATATTTATGAAGTATATATAGTATGTATATATTTATGAAGTATATTTATGAACATCAAAAATATATTTATAAAATTAAAAAAATATATGTTTCCTTAAAGTGAAATACTTCAATAGTTTTTTTTTAAGAAACTGAAGCGCTTTAAAAAAGCTTCATCAAAGTTATTCCTTACTTTTTTTTTTCGCAAGTTCACCGTTTACATTCCATAAAAGTACATTTAAGGCACTTTTTGGCAGCTTTTTTTCTAAGCGTATTTAGGGTATAGATGAAGCCATAAAAGTTAAAAAAATTAACTTGATGAAACGTGGTGAAGTATAACAAAAGGTCTAAACATGAAGGTTGATGAGTCGTATTGTGAGTGTATTTTAGACTCTGATATGATTGTATGAAAATCGGGTTTTAAAAACATATATTTTTTTCAATGAGTTTAAGTGAAGTGTGGACATTTAAAGTGAAAAAAACAGCTGGCAAAAAGTGCCATAAGTGTATTTGTACTTTTTCTAAAATGTGCACAAACGGTGAAAAGTAGTAGAAGTAGTAGTAGTAGTAGTAGTAGTAGTAGTAGTAGTAGTAGTGGTAGTAGTAGTAGTAGTAGTAGTAGTAGTAGTAGTAGTAGTAGTAGTAGTAGTAGTAGTAGTAGTAGTAGTAGTAGTAGTAGTAGTAGTAGTAGTAGTAGTAGTAGTAGTAGTAGTAGTAGTAGTAGTAGGAGTAGCAGTAGTAGTAGTAGTTAATAATTTACACGTTTAAAATTTACTTTATATTTTAAAAAAAGACTTTATATTATATTTTAGCACCACTTTATTTTTAAAATTTTAAGTTTTTTTAATCAAGTAAACAAGTTAATTTTTTTTATATTTCTAAAAAAAAGTTAATCTTTTTTTAACATTATTTCTAGAAAATGTTAATCTTTCTTTTATATTTATTACATAGCTTAACGATGCGTAATAACTGCATTAGTAGTAACAGCAGCAGTAATATGTTCGTAAAAGCAATTGTTAATAATTTATACGTTTAAAATTTACAGGTACTTTGTATTAATTTTTAGCACTACTTTATTTCAAAACGAAATGGAATCAAATCAAGAACGTTGTCATGAATTAGATTTTTTTAAAGGTAACTTTTCATTTATTGATTTTCGCGTCACGGTAAGGAAGGAGGCGTGAACTTCCTGGTTAAACGCACTTCCGCGGTACTCTGTGACAAGACCGTAAGGACTTCTTGGGGCACCTAAAAAAAAATTAAAAAAATGTGGAAACTTTTAACTGTTTTTATCATTAAACTGTGAAAGTTTTGACCTTTTTTTTCATCAAACTTCGCAGAACAAAACACTTCTTTGCGCAATAAGGCTACGATCTTCATTGTGGTCTTTATTGAGACAACTTAATTGAAGAAGTTTTTCAAGTTTCTTGTTCCTGCACTTCAAAGATTTCCAATAAAATATCCCAATCAGCAGGTTTTTAGCATTTGTCACATGATGACTGTTGATAACTTTTTTGTGCATGGATTAAGATTTGCAATACCAGCTGTTACGCTTAAAAGATTGCTAGCCAGTGTTTTAAAACAAAAATTTGATTAGATCAAGTTGGATCTTCTTTTTAGTTATCAGAACACAAAGCTACATCCACTATGCCAAGCAACACGATATTTTTTAAATAATTTTGGTTATTGATTTAAATAAAGAAACACTTATGCATATATAAATATAGCAAAAAATAAAGAATTTACAAGGAAACCTTTGCGTTACATAAAGATAGCATATAAAAACAGACAGGGACTCAAAGAAGATACAGATGACTGGTCACACCACAATCTTTTCATAAAATCCTTTTAACAATAAAATAAAGTGTTGGAATATATGAATAAAAATAAGTTATAGTACTTATAATATGTCAGGAATTAAGAAAATGGAATTTCATTTGTCGCTTAAAAGAAAGAAAAATGTTTTTCAAATTAAGTTTACTATTCACAACACAGTTAAAATAAAATTAACTAATTTTTTAGACTTGTTTTTATTAGCTCTGTTGCATCAATATAAAGAATCATTTTCAAAATATAAATATATAAAAATAGATTTATAAAGAAATCAAAGTTTTTAAATACGCATTAAGTAGGATATTTTATCATAAATTTTTTTTATCATAAAGCAGAAACTTAATCTGTTGAGAAAAAAAAAAAAAAATTTATTAACAGATTAGATAAAACTTTTTTTATTTTTAAGTTTTATAGATGTATTCTCTAGAGTAACAATAATTAGTTAACAAAGTATCATGTTTTACAAAGATCTTCATATTAAGTTTGGTTTATAGATTTGTATTTTGTAATTTTATAAAATTGTTATAGTATTTTTACATCAAACTTTGTTTTAAACTACTTTTTTTTAAACTAATATATGTTTTATAATTTTTTGAAATTTTCGTTTTTAGATTTTTTAAAAAAAACGCGTTGCATTTTAAAAACTTCAATCGTTAAATAGATAAATAATATTACCGTATATTGAAATAATAAAATGATCACACATAATAGTAATTATACATTCAATATTAGGTGTTCAACGCGACAAACTACTTCACGAAATTCATCGGCATTTTTTACAAGACACAAAAAAGTCGGCTTTAGTACTATATGGTATGTCAGGTGTTGGGAAGACAAAAATTGCCAAAAAATACTGTGAAATTTATTCTGACTTCTATAAAAACATTGTCTGGATAGACGCAGCATTTGGAAAATTACAAACTTCAATAAGAAATTGTTGTCATATATTAGGATTGGCTATTCATGATTCAAAAAACGACTTTAATATAGAAGTAATTGTCGAAAAAATTCACAATTATTACAAAAATGGAAAAACTTTGTATATTTTTGACAATGTCGACGATGAAAGTGTTAAAGGTTTGAAAATGTACATTTCAATGAAAGCGAACTCGTTTACTTTAATTACCTCGCAATGGAGAACGTGGTCGAACAATGTAAATAAATTGTTTGTTGATGTTTTTTCATCTGAAGATGCATTCGCTTATGTGAAAAATAATATTAAAGAATACACGGATGAAAACATTAAAAACTTAGTTAAAGAACTTGGTTATCATCCGTTTGCTATAACGCAGGCAATTAAATATATAAATATACATAAAGTCTCGATAGAAAAATATATAGATCGATATAGGCAGAAACCATTAGAAATATTAGACACTGATAACTTTCCTTCTGAAGATGAATCAAAGTCTGCAATAAAAGCAATCAATTTAGTTTTATACAAATTAAAAAAAACTAAACTTATTCCATTAGAATTACTTAACTGTTTATCTCATTGCGATGGTCAAAATATAAGTAAAGAATTTGTAATCCAAATCTTACATCAAATGGAAATAAAAGAAGAACATTCAATAGATGAAATCGTTGGGTTACTAATGAGTTATTCATTACTAAATTGTTTCGATGATAACAAATATTCAATGCACGAACTGACACAGTTGACGTGTAAACATGTTCAAATTACTAATTCAAGTACAAATACGTATATTGTTCTAATAGAAAGTTATTTTAAATTTGAGTTGAACCAAATAAAGCACCACGTAGAATTCGGAAATCATTTCGTTTTTCATTTTCTCTATATGTTTCGTATTAACGAAAAAAGAATGTCAAAAACCTTCCATCATATGACAACTTCTATCAACAAGTTATTAGTATGTAAAGGTTTATTTGATGAAGCAATCGAAATATTAAAAGCTATTCAAAGTTTTAATACAGAAACTTATGGTGAAAATAATAAACTCACGCTTGATACAAAACATAATATCGCAAACTGTTTGATGAATATGGGAAAACATAACGAAGCTTTAGAAATTTATTATTCTGTTGAGAAAATACAAACTGAAATTTTAGGTATCAACCATCCAGATACAATAGGAACAAAACATAATATCGCAATCTGTTTGAAGAATATGGGAAAATATAACGAAGCTTTAGAAATTTATTATTCTGTTGAGAAAATACAAACTGAAATTTTAGGTATCAACCATCCAGATACAATAAGAACAAAACATAATATCGCAAACTGTTTGATGAATATGGGAAAACATAACGAAGCTTTAGAAATTTATTATTCTCTTGAGAAAATACAAACTGAAATTTTAGGTATCAACCATCCAGATACAATAAGAACAAAACATAGTATCGCAATCTGTTTGAAGAATATGGGAAAATATAACGAAGCTTTAGAAATTTATTATTCTGTTGAGAAAATACAAACTGAAATTTTAGGTATCAACCATCCAGATACAATAGGAACAAAACATAATATCGCAAACTGTTTGTACGATATGGGAAAATATAACGAAGCTTTAGAAATTTATTATTCTGTTGAGAAAATACAAACTGAAATTTTAGGTATCAACCATCCAGATACAATAAGAACAAAACATAATATCGCAATCTGTTTGAAGAATATGGGAAAATATAACGAAGCTTTAGAAATTTATTATTCTGTTGAGAAAATACAAACTGAAATTTTAGGTATCAACCATCCAGATACAATAAGAACAAAACATAATATCGCAAACTGTTTGATGAATATGGGAAAACATAACGAAGCTTTAGAAATTTATTATTCTGTTGAGAAAATACAAACTGAAATTTTAGGTATCAACCATCCAGATACAATAGGAACAAAACATAATATCGCAATCTGTTTGAAGAATATGGGAAAATATAACGAAGCTTTAGAAATTTATTATTCTGTTGAGAAAATACAAACTGAAATTTTAGGTATCAACCATCCAGATACAATAAGAACAAAACATAATATCGCAAACTGTTTGTACGATATGGGAAAATATAACGAAGCTTTAGAAATTTATTATTCTCTTGAGAAAATACAAACTGAAATTTTAGGTATCAACCATCCAGATACAATAAGAACAAAACATAGTATCGCAATCTGTTTGAAGAATATGGGAAAATATAACGAAGCTTTAGAAATTTATTATTCTGTTGAGAAAATACAAACTGAAATTTTAGGTATCAACCATCCAGATACAATAGGAACAAAACATAATATCGCAAACTGTTTGTACGATATGGGAAAATATAACGAAGCTTTAGAAATTTATTATTCTGTTGAGAAAATACAAACTGAAATTTTAGGTATCAACCATCCAGATACAATAAGAACAAAACATAATATCGCAATCTGTTTGAAGAATATGGGAAAATATAACGAAGCTTTAGAAATTTATTATTCTGTTGAGAAAATACAAACTGAAATTTTAGGTATCAACCATCCAGATACAATAAGAACAAAACATAATATCGCAAACTGTTTGTACGATATGGGAAAATATAACGAAGCTTTAGAAATTTATTATTCTGTTGAGAAAATACGAACTGAAATTTTAGGTATCAACCATCCAGATACAATAGGAACAAAACATAATATCGCAATCTGTTTGAACGCTATCGGAAAATATAACGAAGCTTTAGAAATTTATCATTCTGTTAAGAAAATACAAACTGAAATTTTAGGTATCAACCATCCAGATACAATAGGAACAAAACATAATATCGCAAACTGTTTGAAAGATATGGGAAAATATAACGAAGCTTTAGAAATTTATTATTCTGTTGAGAAAATACAAACTGAAATTTTAGGTATCAACCATCCAGATACAATAAGAACAAAACATAATATCGCAATCTGTTTGTACGATATGGGAAAATATAACGAAGCTTTAGAAATTTATTATTCTCTTGAGAAAATACAAACTGAAATTTTAGGTATCAACCATCCAGATACAATAAGAACAAAACATAGTATCGCAATCTGTTTGAAGGATATGGGAAAATATAACGAAGCTTTAGAAATTTATTATTCTGTTGAGAAAATACGAACTGAAATTTTAGGTATCAACCATCCAGATACAATAAGAACAAAACATAGTATCGCAATCTGTTTGAAGAATATGGGAAAATATAACGAAGCTTTAGAAATTTATTATTCTGTTGAGAAAATACAAACTGAAATTTTAGGTATCAACCATCCAGATACAATAAGAACAAAACATAATATCGCAATCTGTTTGTACGATATGGGAAAATATAACGAAGCTTTAGAAATTTATTATTCTGTTGAGAAAATACAAACTGAAATTTTAGGTATCAACCATCCAGATGCAATAAGAACAAAACATAATATCGCAATCTGTTTGAAGGATATGGGAAAATATAACGAAGCTTTAGAAATTTATTATTCTGTTGAGAAAATACGAACTGAAATTTTAGGTATCAACCATCCAGATACAATAAGAACAAAACATAATATCGCAATCTGTTTGTACGATATGGGAAAATAAAATAGAAAATAAGTTGTTTAACAATTAGTTAAATGTAATTTTATTTTACTTTTATATGTGAAAGTTTTATTAATCTGTTGATAAAATAAAAGACGAATCTTCCCTTAATAGTAAGAGAGCGCCGTAAAGTATTTTTTCAATTGATTTATATATTTCTTTTATATTATTATTAATTTATATTAGCATTTCAGTTGCGCATTTTTAAATATAATAGTGAAAATTTGTCATCTTATTAATAATACATATATGTTTATATTCTATTGATTGTATGTATTATAAATAAAAAGTGAAAACTATTTTATGGTTTAAAATTAATTAATTCAAAGAGGTTTAAGTATATCTTAAGTTAAAGTTATATTTTATTCGGGCAATATATATATATATATATATATATATATATATATATATATATATATATATATATATATATATATATAATACATAATTAAATGTCTAAAGTTTAATTTATAGTTGAAACAATAAAATGGGTCCTTGAGGAATTAAAAACATGAGAATTTATACAAAAAGTAAAATGATGTTAGAATTTTGTTGTAGAAAAAGTGAATTGTTATTATCCCTATAGAGTAATAGTTTTAATGTTTTATTTTAATAACTTGAATCGGAAAAATTATTAACTTAAGTTTTTGATCCTAATCAAAATCAACGAGTTTTTATCTAATTTAATGCTGTTTTCGTTTTAAAATAATGTGAAATCGCAAAAGTAAATGGTCACTGAATTTAATTATGCGAAAAAATGTAAAACGAATTTTTTTATAATTACTTCTATAGGGTTTCTATAAAATTCGGCAAAGTTGAGCGAGTACGTAACACAGAACTGCAAACGTTGCCCAATTTTCTTTTTTTTAAGTAATTAAATATTTTAAAAAAGTAACAATTTTGATGTCAACTTGTCTTGACCTTGTCCCCCCGTGCCGCCGAGATGGGGGGGGGGGGTGGTGGCGAATGAGTCAATTTGTCCCGGGCGGCAGATATTCAAGGGGCGCCAAATGAAAAGAAGGTACCAAAAAAATCGGTTGTGTAGAAAATTTTTTGTCAAATCATAATATTTGTGAAATATTTTTCACTCTATTTAGAAACAGAAGTCTTTTCTTTAAATTAGTAACAAGGAATGCAGTAGCGAGCATTATCAGACACTGAATATGCTAAATATTCTTTGATGCGAGTATCTTCATTTATTAATTTTTTCAAAATATTCTGCTCGTTAAAACAACGATATTCGATGCACTGTAATCTACATTCTTATTGAATTTGATACCTAGCCTTATAACAAAAGCAGTCAAAGATTTTTCAATATTCCATTTACCAGGATCGTCATTTATAAATATCATGGTATTGTGTTGCTTGTATTTTAATGTTTGTGGGAGATTCAGTAACGTCAGTTGTTTTATGGAAATGTTTTGTAGGGACAAAGCGGTTGAAATAATGGCTTTTAAGTGGATGTAATTAGTACAATAAGGGCGTTTTCTGTCTTCAAAACTTGTACATGTTCTATTAAGTTTATATCTAAATTAGTTATACCACAAGCACCTGAGCATACGTCAAAGTTTGAATGTATTTTCATAGATTATTTAATTTTATTTTATTTTTTATTTATTGCTAATTTTTTATTTTGGTAATCGGCAAAACAAAACAAAAAAGTTATTCATCTAATAAATTGAACTTCCGTTCAATTCAATAAATAAATAAAGCTCTTTAATTAAATAATAAAATTTGAGAAAACTAAGAAATTTTAACAAATTAAGAGTAATTGACAAAAAATGTTTGAATTCATTGTTTTTACAAACAAATCGATCCTTGTCTCATATTTATAAGCAAGATGTAAGATAAGGATCGATTTTGTCACCCCACTTGTATAACATATACACCCAAAATTTACTTGAAGCGATAAAAAAACGATAACTTTGGGATACAGAAAAATTCATTTTTGTCTCACTAACTAGATCAAATATTACCAATAGGGTATCAAATTTCCAAACAATAGTGCAACCTCTGATTCAATCTGGTATCCGATTGGCACATCCATCTTCAATTATTTAATTAAATACGATTTATTTTTTTATTTAGGATTTATAAATATTTAGCAGTTCCAACGCCAAAGCATGGTCTGAAACTCTGTGAAAATAGAGAGTTCACAATGCAAAGACTTAATAAAATTGGAAGAAATGCAGTTAAGTCGTTTTATAATGTCTCTATTGCAAAGACTCTCGAGACATAAAGACTAACTAAATATGAACAACTTCGGGTTAAGAAGAAAGTTAAAGTTTTAATTTCAGAAAATTCCTGAAGATACTTATCAAATTCAAGTTCAGACAGTTCAATATTGGAATGCAAAGTAACAGCGAACAATTTTCAAAAAAATGTTTTTTTGAAGAAAACATTCCCAAATAATCTTTTTATTCTCTCTTGGTATTTTAAACTATTTTTATGTATTTTTACCTTGTAATAATGTTTACAGAAGATGTTTAATAAAATAATAATATATAATAATATAATGTAAATATAAGTAAGTATAGAGTTTAATATAGTTTTTAAAAAAATACTGCTTTATCTACTTTTGAAAAACAGAGTTTCATCAAAACTTTTAATTGAGCCAGTCGATTGCTAAAAAGTCATTATTCGAAATGCACTGCAATGGTCGCATGGTTTTCAATAGTGATTCGGTTTTGGATTTTAATGCTATTGTAAAATGTACTATTTAAATCTTAATGCTATCGTAAAATAAGCGTAACCTAAGCAGGTTCAAAAGTAATTGTAAGCAGTTCTTTAAAATCCAAAACTCTATAAACGATTAATAAAGTTAAGTCAATCTCTTTTTATTTTTAGTCAATCTCTTTTCATTTAAATGATTTTTAGTTTTTTATGAAATTTTATTGGAGAATTACAGTACAGGTGATGTTTTTATGTAATGTGTTCATCAAGGAAAATCTGAAAACTTTATAACGCAGTCTTTAAATCTCAATTTGGTCACTAAAAATTGGAGACAGATATATTGATAGATAATGCTCTTTTAAGCTAATGGAAGATAATATATTTTTTTACAATTTTGTTAATTTTTTTCGTTTGAACCAGGTAGAAATTTTTTAAAGCTCGTCTTTTAAAAAAGAAAAAAGGTTACAAATAGCATTGTTAAAAAGAAATAAATTAGTATAGTCAGATGATACTAAGTGAATTTGAGGCTTTATTTAAGTCATTAAAATAAATCAATGAAAGAAGTAGCCCTAATATATAAAGCCTTGCTGAACACCACAGGATATATCTAATAAATCTTTTTGATAAATCAGTACAGGAAACATAATTTTTTTCCGTTTAAAAATAACTTTCAAACCACTCTATTACCTTGTTATTTATTCCATAGTATTTAAATTGATGTAGTAAGTTGGTATGATCTACTGTACTAAATGCTTTTGAAAAGTCAATAAAAATACCGAGTGTGTATTGGGAATTTTCAAAAGATTTTGATTTTTCACGTATGATTTAAAAGATTGTATGTTTCATAGAATTAGGTTTTATGAAGCTAAATTGATTATGAAAAATTCCTTGACGTAATGACACTTTGAAATGACGTAATGACACTTTGAAAACTTAAAGGAGAATATCTTTTAGTTGTTCAAAACAATCTATAACTTTGTTATAACCATTCATGGTGTTATAGTTATATATATTGTTACCAGTTTTAATACTAGATTAGGCAAACCTGAAAGTTTTTTAAAAAAACGAGCTGTTTCAGAGGTAAATATGTTGATGAATTCAAACCTGGAAATTTTTTTGCCTGCAATAGCAATTTCGTTTTTTTTTTAATATTTTTTGTCATAAAGGTTCTCATAAAAATCCTTGCGGTCTTATCACAGTGCACCGTGGGTAAACATTTAATTAGGATGTTCACGCCTACTTCCTTATTAATGTCGCTTATAAGGATGGAGCCGGCGTCAAATACTGGCTTCGTGGTTCAAACCACTTCACCACGTTTGCATAAATTGCAAGTTTTCACGGCTACTTAGTTACAAGATTTCTTTTTCTCCCAAATGAGTTTCAAAATTTCTTAAAAATAATTTTTTTCGCAAGTATTTCATTACTTTATATGTTTTCGTGGGAGACGGATATTCCATTTTTTTTTTATTTGATTATTAGGATGGCCCAAGAATTCCTTTTGTTCTGATAAAAGAGCACCGTGAAAAAGCACTTAACTAGGTGGTTCATGTCTTCTTCCTTACCAACGTCTCTAAGCTGGCCAAAGTAAGCATTAACCTTGGATATCTTTGTTCTGAGGAAGATCTCTAACTACTGGTCCATGGTTGCTATAAAATATAATTTTTTGTGCTACGTGATGTTTCAAGTTGGTATTATGTGTTTCCTGTCACAAATAGAATCAGAAATGATTAAAAAATGTTAACTAAAAAAATGAAACATATAAAAATTTCCAAAAAAAAATATGCTTATTTAAAACTTTCCAGAATACGTGTTATTCAGGAATGTATGTTAGCTGTTATACCTAGTAGAAAACGTACCAGAAATATGTTAAAATGTATGTATGTAGAAATATGAATATGTATAAAAATGGACAGATAACACGCGTCTGAAACGTGATTCTATTACGTTTATACATAAACGCGAACACGCATTGGCCCAAAAAAAATTGAAAATGTTAATACTTAGATATTTTATTAAATTAACTTGTACACTGTTCAATATGCACTTCTATATTTTAGTTTTTATAATAAAATAATAATGCATTTTATATTAATTTTGTGATAACAAAATTACACCATAATCCTCAGAATATACGAAATTATTCAAATATACTAATTTAGTCTGAGAAAAAAGAAATAACAACAAATATTTTTTATTAGCACTGAGTTCTTTTATTAGTTCCTGAGATACACAATAGTAATAAATTTTTATTTCAGTTAATTTGCAACAGAGCAATATAATATATAATTCACATATTCTAATAATATTTAAATTACATTTGGTTTTTTTTATTACAGATATATTCTAACAGTTTTAAGCAAAGAAATCATGAACATCAAAATAATAGTTGTAAAAATGGTTTTGGGGTATCGTCACGAGATCGTGATCTTTTTGCTTTTCTTTGTAGACTTGTTCTGGAGCATCCCTACAAACAAACCAACAGTAATCTGCAACCATAGTCTCATTCTAACGACCCTGATATCTTTGTTCTATTACAGAAAAAACTTAGTGAAACTTTTTCCTATTTTCATCATTTACAGCCCCACAACTGGGGAGGAAGGAGGAGAAGAATGTGTTAGTGGAGTAAATGAATCTTGAGGGACATGTTACATCCAGGTTGATAGTATTTTTGAAGTAGTAGTGTTAATAGTTAAATATAGTTATCATCTCCTTTGTTGCCTAAAAATCCACAATTTACTCCCTTAAGAGCTTTCCAAGTTTTCTTTTCTTGCCCTTTCAAATCTTCGTTTAATGCAGGATTCTTCATAAGTTGACGTATTTGTGGCCTAAAAAAAATACCCTCTTTAACTATTGCATCACGTATTTTTAAAAATTTGTTTCTTAAATATCTAAAAACCTGTCCTTCCTTGTTCATACCTTTGACAAAATGTTAATTTTGCTTGGCTCAATCTGTATGGCCCATCATCTGTTAATACAAAATCAGGATAATTTGATATGGAAGGCTTGTTTTCTTTTTTTTCTTCAATTTCATCTTCATGGAAGATTTAGATATTTATTTGTTCCTATTTTCTTCATTAACAAACCTGCCTTAATGAGTGGGATTAGGCAGAAATGCTCCCTGCATACCATAGGAACAGCAAAAGCTAAAGATCTTTTTTTATTTCTCAATCATTCTCTCAGTGTAACCGAATAAGAGTTACAGCTTATATGTGAAGCCCATAACTTATCCTGGTCGCCTACCTTCATATCGAAGTAATGCTGGTAAGCAGTCTTAACAAGAGGTGTCATAGTTCTTTTTTGTGAGGAAAATGTTGTTTCACCACAAATGTAACAAAAATTGTCCACTAAATTTACACACTTCCTTGGCATGTTGATTTGTTACATTTTACACTCGTAAATAAAACAAAACAAAAAATAGATTAGACCAGAAACTTTAGCACACATAACTAATATCAAAAGTTGTAGACATGAATAAAACATTATATATAGTAAAAAAAAAAATTACTTATTTTTAAAATGAAAAATTATACCATTTAGAAATTTTTTTTTGCTTTTATTGCTACTAAAATTAATTAGTCAATTTTAATGTCATTTTTAAATTCAACAGTTAAAAATACATAAGAGATTACTAATTTTGGTTCCGAAACAAAATCACTGTTGGGAAGTGTTATTTACCTTGTTTTATATATATGCATTATTTCTTACTATTTATTACTGTTTATACAACTATAAATTTAAATTTCAAACTTTTTCTAACACAATATTTTCTGTATATAAGATAAGTTGACAAAATTCTGTTGCCTTCCAATGTTCTAGTTCAGAAAGACATTTTGGACATCTACGCATTGCATTTCTAGCATTTGATTTAAAACCAGTCGTTTCTGAGCAAAGCTAATATGAATTTTTATTAGAATTTCACAAAAATAAAGAAATCCATGACAAGCTTCAAGAAACAAACTGCGCATAGACTGCGCAAATGAACGAACCCTGTTTAAACTATTTATTAGCAAGCATATTCTGTTCCTATTCTTAAGCAGTGGGTAAGCATATGACCTAAAGTAGCATCTGTTCTTAAACTTGCATTATCATTTGTATAAATACTTCTTTTTTTTAAATTGCCACAGAAGCACACTAATCGCACCCAGGCCTCCGCGGGAGTAAAAGAGCATAGAAATACTCTTGTTATACGAGTAGTGAGGGTTATACAAGTGGTAAGATTAAGACATTTGTGTGCATAAGCCTGTTACAAACAACTTTTTGCTTTTAACTTGTTCTTTAGGTTAAAACTAAGAGAAAAAAATGAGTGCCAAAAATTTTGACATTTGGGGCCGGGACCCATAACGTCAAACTTTGTACAGTTTGAAAAAATTTTCAAAATTTGAAAAATTTAAAAAATATGTATATTATTCAAAAGAGCTTGTCAAGAGGAAAAAAAATATATAAAAGTCATATGCTAATAACGTTTCCTTCTCAAGATACCACAGTGGGACAGAGTGTGCCAAAATACCAAAAAATCAATATCAGCATTGGACGGTAAAAATTTGACATAATGGTTAAGACATGTTCATTAAAGGAAATATCTAGTTAAAAAAACATTAAATATTAATTTAAGCGTAATTTTATGCGGTTATTTACGCGTTAATTTGACATGTGTTCCAAAACTCAAGTTTGCATTTTTAATTATCAACTTTCTTACGTTACTATTGTTTTAAATTAACTTTATTGACTTTCATTTTAAGCTATATTATTTTAATTAAGAATGTTTTTTTCGCTCAGGCTTTTAAAAATAATTTAGCGTAAATGTAATCATTAGTTTTTATGCATTGAAAACAGACAGTTTTCGATATTTTTTTTTGCCTTTAACCTTTACTATTAGGTATCAAATAAACTATCCTTCAATACCCTCCAAACATTTGATTATGTAAATCTCATGCTAAATATATGTAAATAGCCATGCAACATAAATATTTTGCAACTTTTTGCAATAAAAAAAGTTATAACAAAAGATTTGTCCTCGGTTAATGGTCAGTTGATGAGAAATACTGAACATGTAAAAAAGATGTTTTGTACACAAAGAATACCTACAAAATCTTTCATTACTGTTATAGTATATAAGTTTTTTAAATATAAATCTAAAAAAGTTATTTTATGACAAAAACATGCATCAAAAAGTAATATTTTTAATGTTTATACTGATAAAAGTTGTCTTGTCCATTAAAAATATTTCGTATTTTTCACCAAAATAATTAATTTTTTAAATACTTTTTTTATTTTATATAATTACATGTTTATTACTTTATTTATGCATTTCATATATAAATATAGGAGTTCTAATAAAAAAAACTACGAAAGTAATTTTGGCACAAAAAACTCGATTTTGTCCCACTGTGGATACGCCGTATTTAAGAATATATAAAATACAGACCCAGAATTTGCAGACTCGCATAAAAAGACTAAAAAAATAGTTCTTTGCAGTAGATTATTCCCACCAGTAGATTATTCCATCCCCCAATGAAAAACTCAAAACGAGAATGTGCTTTCGGGTTATAACTGTTAGAAGTGTACATAGAACGTCCCTAATAAACATAAACAAGGATAAAAAAACGGCTAGCTTTTTTTTAGATGATCCAAAAGTTGGTTTGCGATTTTGAAGAAAATGCACACCTAGAACGTCTTCGCGAGCTATTGCGCATGCGCAATTTTTATGAAAACGTAGAACTTACTTTTGAATCATTCGAACTAAACATTGCTATTTATAAATTCAAATTCTTGAACAGCTTTTTGTAATGAAATAAATCAAGATGGATATATTATTCCATTGGTTTTGAACATTTATTTTATTACTGCACTTTTTAATGTTATTTTTATAGCGTAAATTTGATATTTTAATTTTTCTATCAAAGCATAATTTTATTATTCATTTATTTTTTTAACAAATACATATTTGTGTTTACTATTTTATTTTTGTTTTACGTTATTATCACAATAATTAGGGCAAATAACTCAGTAAAATTTTATTATTTGTAACTTTAGTACACTCTCGTCTTTGATATATAGGAAATTCGGCATGTAAAAGTATAGTTTTTTCCAAGACAAAAAATATTTAATATATGTCACATATTTAAACCGAAAATTAATAATTTGTGAATACCATAATCTAAAGATCTATTCACAAGATTCTCATTTATTTTTTTCATCTTGTAGTACTCTTGGTGTTCAACAAGATTCAATGAACTGACAGCACAAGCGGACTATTAAATATGTAAATACATAAAAATGTAAAATGAGAATGCAGTAAGTAGCATAAAGTTTGTATTTTATCTGATTTACAATTTACTAATGTTGTTGTGACAGAATAAAAGTAGTTTAAACTGAATGGATGTATGCATTTATATTGCATTTAATTTTTTAATGATGACTTCCTTGCCCATGTTTAAGATACAATTTATTATTGGTGATTTTAAATATCAAAACATATATAAACCAATTGAAGTAGAGTGCTATTATCCATATAACCCACAAGCACCCAATCAATTTTAAATTTCAAGAATGTTTTGGTTGAGTGTCATATTTTGCTTTTTACACTGCTATTTTAGGAATGTTTCTTTTAATAGCATGCTCTACCGATAATTATCTAAAATAATCTTGACTAATCCACAGAAATTATTGGAGCTTGTTAGGGTAGATTAGGGTAATATGAGCACCTTGGTAATATGAGCATACTTAAAAATTTCTTGATGTAAGCATTGAAGTTAAAGTTGCTTTGTGTTTTTTAAATCGACTTTATGTGGTGATAACCGGAATTAGTACAATCAGCGTAAATTTATATGCAGTAATTAGCGGCTATCATATAATTAAAACGCTGTTAAATCTTTTGCTTTGTTAAAATAATATCATCACGCATGAGTAAATCGGTGGCGCGAAATTTTGATGCTAAAATAATAAAATTAATTTTTTCCTAAAGAAAAATATGTTAGCTAAAAATCCAATCTATTTTTGTTTGAAAAACAATTCATATAAACATTTAGTTTTTACTTTTTATAGAGATACCATTTTTGTTTAATATGAGCATGCTCTATTTACCCAGTGTTTTTCATTGAAATTACTTAGTTTAAAGTCCTAAAATAGTAGTGGCTTAAACTGCTTTTTGAATAAAAACAAAACATTGTAAAAAATCTTAATATTTTAATAATAATATATATTTTTCTGTAATTTAAATTCAGAAAGTTTGATTTTTTATCGTTTAAAGCTTTGATTTAATAAAATTAAAAAAATAGCGAACCAATTTTTTTTTTTTTTTTCTAGCTCAAAACTTAGCACACCAGCCTGCAACCACTTTTAAGTTTTGCGATTCGACCCCGGACATTGTCATGCATCGTTAGATTCGTTACAATGAGTAGATTTAGGTTTGACATGTCACCGAAATCATAAAACTCCTTTTAGCAAAATATTACGTTTTAATGTGCCCAATTTAGGAATATTTTCCCAAATTCGTAGATTTTTTTTATTTTTATTTTTAAATAAATTTATTTAACAAATTTATCAATTATTTAAAAGTTATAGTCATTTAATTTTTGAAAATAATTCATAAATAGAATATATCGTTTGGATATGACTGTCATGAATATGTCATTTGTAAAATACAGCTACATTACATATATATATATACAAACCATTGATATTAACTAATGTTTTATATTATTAAGATTCTGTTTTTTAATAAACATATTTTTGTGACATTATCATAAAAAAGTTATAATTAAGTAAAGTTAAAACATAGATTCCAATTTGCAATATTTACAAGGTTTTTTCCTTTAAAACTGATAACAGCTTTTTTCAAATGTTCAGAAAAGGAGCTGTTACTTTTAGGAATTTTGAGTCTATTCCAAGATTCATTAACAAAACTGTAATGAATTGCTTCAACAGCTTGTTCAGAGTAGCAGCCTAATCCACACACTCTTACTGCACAAAAAGCATTTACATGTTTTATAATAAAATGAATTTTCAATGAAACAGTTATTCCATAGTCTTCAACAAGTGTTCTGTAGTGATCTTCAAAGTTTTTAATATGTGTTTGAAAATCGTTATGAAGTTTTTGTCCAAAACAAGACTTAACTAAACTGTTTAAAATTCTAAGTCCCTCTGCTTATGGCTTAAAATTAATTAGCAATGCACGCATATACTTATAATAACTTTTAAGAATTTTACGGGAGGCTTGCCATTAAAGGCATTCTTCTGGACCTCTTTTGAAATGTTTAAAATCGTTAATACTTTGGCCACTTCGTTTTTACCACCACATTTCTCTATATGATTATAAATATGATTAACAGCTCCCTCCATTAGGTGTAACTCTGGCGGAAAAGATAATCTACCACTAAGTGGTCGCTTGTTTCTACGTGTATCAATAGAGGATTAATAACATTCCAAAATTCTTTAGCATTACTTTTTATTGCACCTGATTTAAAAAATTTTGCGTACTGTTCCTCTAAAGAACCAAAAGTTCTAAGCTTCACTTCTTTAAATGGTTGCATTTGTTTCCATTTGCATATATGGCAAGGTTGTGTAGCCATAGCGCTTGGAGATAAACCAAACATTACTTGACAAAGCTTAAGATCAGCTACAAACGAGTAATTGTAATGACTTTCAGGAACATTCGGAACTAAAGCTAGTAAAAAAGAAGCTTTTACAGAACCTACTTTATATTTTGAATTCTGAGGTTCTTCATATGTACTCATTGTAGCTTTGTCTTCATGATTGTATGTGTCAAGTTCTAAACCTTCGCTCTTACAATCTGGCAATAGGTTCAAACAAATCTAAAATAAGATATTTTATATTTTTACAATTTTTCTTTAGTTTTATGATTACTTTCACTACTTTTTGGTTTTTTTAATTTATTTGGCATAGGTATTTTATTATTGTTTACTTTTATTTCAAGATTGTTTGTATGACTTCGGTGTTTTGTTGAAATAGGTATTTTTTATATTAAAAGTATTACTGAAAATATATTAAGTTGATATTAAACTAAACTAATAAGTTCTTGAATTAATAGAAACTAAACTAGAAACTAAAGTAAAAAATTGGCTTCATTAAGTTTAAGGTCCGACCTGAACAAGCTGGAGATTAAATAGATATTTGTATTTGGTAATATTAGGCTATATTGTTGTATTAGTTCTTTTAAAGTATTTGATAAAAAAAACCATAAACATTTGTATTTGATTGAAAGTTTTGTTTACATAAATTAACACCAGTCAATTACCTAAATTGACTGGTGTTTTTTATGGAAAAAACCAAAAGTTTGTTATGTTTTTCATTTTTAGCGCTAAAATAATTTTAAAATTTAATTTTAAGTCATCTTTTTTAAAAGGCTTATTTTCATTTTAAACATTATACTAATTCATTAGTATTGTCTTAAAATAGTTTTGTATTTTTTTTAACCTAAAATGTTTGTATTTGGAAAATGGTGATTACATATACTTGAATTTGAATTTGTATTTGAATACATATACTTGTATTTGAATTTGTATTGAAAATTAATGTATTTGATCAAATACAAACACATCAATTACTTACAAAAACTCTAACTCTGAACCAGAGCATAAGCTAATATAAATAAAAAGTTATATAAAAAAAAAATTATCATTTTTTGCCAGATGTATTTTAACTGTCCAGGCATCATTATTTAGTATATTTTTATAGTGATAGTCTGAAAGACTATCACTTCCAGAATGTCATAAAATGTCTTATGATGCAGTTGTTTTTAATTGGATGCAGGTCAGAATATCTCAGTTCTCTAATAACTAAAACATGATGCAACGGATGATTTATGTATAAGAAAACTGCTAGAACTGGATTTAAATATAGCTGTCTGGCTATGAAGGTACACAGAACAAAATAAAAACATGTTTAAAAAAAGGCGAAACGTAATAAGTCCAGAATGAATGACTGTGGAGTCGGAGTCGTGGAGTCGGAGTCGCGACATTTTTGGTGGAGTCGGAGTTGCTAAACAAAATCGCGACTCCGACTCTAATAATAAAACTTCTCGGTATTTCACACGCATGAACAAAATATTTAACCTTCAAAGTGCTTTTCATAATTTTGGCAAAAAAAAATTATTTTAAAATATTGCTTAATATCTTTAAAAGAATTCAAAGAATTTTTCTGAAATTTTGCTTTGGAGACGGAGTCAGAGTTGGATTCGAAGTTGGAGTCGTACTCGTACGAAAATTTCAACAATTGGAGTCGGAGTCGGAGTCAGTACTTTTTTTTTACAACTCCACACTCTTGGGAATGACAAACAGCATCAATGTAGTTATGAGTCAGAAACAGATGGGGAGATCAGCTAACTCAAACTAAGCCATAGAACTGTCATGTTCGGTTTAGGATTATCATGATCACTCCATGAAATATAAAATGAATAATAAAAATTATATATCTCTTTTTAAAGTTCAGGAAATGTCGACTTACATACAGCAAAACAAAGTAAATCTATTTATCCGCCTTTTAAACAATAAAGTAACTTTTGAAATCATCTATTCTTAGCTTAATTATTGTTCAGTTAAACACATCTTTTTAGTTGAAATAATGGAATTATGCGACATTCAGATTGAATATGAAAAATTCAATGCTGTTTTTTTTTTTGTTTTTTTTTTTAATTCATCTCCCCAAGGCCGATAAGGCCACTTCAGATGAGGAGCCTACTTGTGGTTATAACCCTCTCTCAACTCTATAACTCCAAAACACAAACCTTGTCGAACACGGCCGCTGCGCGGAGAAACAAGTTGAGCGCGGTACTACCAGGGACGTGGTGGGGATCGAACTTGGAGCCTCTCGCTTATAAAGCGAACACTCTACCACGACACCACTACCACATTAAATTAAGGTTAAGAAGAAAGTTAAAACTAGAGATTCAGAAAATTTAATTCCTAAAAATTTTCTTTGAATTTTGGTACAAGCAGTCTGGTTTAACTAATTATAAAAAGATTTTACACATCAGAGGATAGTTAAAGTGTTTACTCAAGGGAAAAGGAAAAAAAACAGCATAAAATATTTTATCAGTAGGAGATCATACTCTAGTGTTATTGAAAACAAGTTTTCTTTTTTGTTAGAGAGTTGGCTTAAACTAGTCACAATGATTTTATCTGAAAAAAACAGCTGACTTTTTTTGGCTAGCTTTCAAGTAGGGAATCTTATCTTGAAGTGTATGATAACTAAGTTATGTTATGTTAGGTCAAAGATGCCCAATGCGGGGCAAGATGACGATTTTAGGATAAGTTAATTCCATGATACCATTACTGTCTTAAATATTACGGTTAAATATTAGAATTTATCATAAATTCTAGTTTATAAAATAAGTAATACAAATAGTGGTGTAATTT
Source organism: Hydra vulgaris (assembly GCF_038396675.1). Taxonomy (NCBI): domain Eukaryota; kingdom Metazoa; phylum Cnidaria; class Hydrozoa; order Anthoathecata; family Hydridae; genus Hydra; species Hydra vulgaris. The sequence continues at coordinate 11,434,536 of NC_088927.1, forward strand.
TAAAAAAAAATTAAGTTTATATATTTGAATAGGGCTATGCCAAAAAACCTGCTAATCAGTTCACAGTAAATTTCAAAACAACAAAATAAAACAAATGTCAAACAAAATATTTTAATGCGCAATAAAACAATGTAATAATTGCTAAGCTACACAAGCATACAGTACAAGTAAATTTGCGTTATATTGCCCACAAGTTAAATGACACCAGTGTTCACAGGATTTACACATATCCCAGTCATCATCAAGCAATTGATCATTAGGATCACTATAGATAATTTCACAATACCAACATGAAATTTCTTCAGTTTTGTCAACTATTTTTGAAACTTGATTTTTGGATTATGCGATGCGTTTTCCAAAGATCTAAGCTTGGTGTTTCAATACTTAATATATCGTTTACCAGTTTGCATGTTTGCTTGTGTTTTTTGTTGTTGGTAAACTATTTCTGTAAAATGAAGCAAAACAGATTATAAATGAACTTGTTTATGTATAAGATTTAATAGATTTTGAAGTTGTAAATTCGATTTACTGAAGTCAACAAAGCTTTGTTATTAGCAAGTTTAACACATTATATTAATTTATGTTTTAAAAGAAGTAAAATTTTTGTAAGATTATGGTAAGCTGTTAATAATACCCCTCCTTTATCTTTTTGAAAATAGTTTCTATTACCAGTCATTTTTTTATAAAAAAATATACTGGTTTTGAATAGGAAGTTTTCACAATAATAGGTTCGCAAAAAATGGCGAGAAATCATCAACAAAAGTTATCAATAGCATGTAGAATATGTGGAAATCTTTTAGGATTGGGTAAAATGCCTATCAATTGAATGCAAATTTACTTGAAATTTTTTCATTATGTTAGAAGATGAATGTTATTTAATGGATATAAAACTTGCTGAAGAATTTTTATTTTGTTAGAAGATGAATGTTTTTTAATGGATATAAAACTTGCTCAAGAACTTGCATTAAAAAGTAAAACTATAGGTAAAACAGATTTTGGCAAATTTTCAAGCATGTCCAATCATGTTTTTTGAATAGCATGTCCATCATGTTTTTTGAATAACATGTTCAATCATGTTTTTTGAATAGCATGTCCAATCATTTTTTTTGAATAGCATGTCCAATCATGTTTTTTGAATAGCATGTCCAATCATGTTTTTTCAATAGCATGTCCAATCGTCATGTTTTTTGAATAGCATTATTACAGATTATTTTGAAAAAAGTTCTCTTCCGCAAGATACAGTTGGAATACAAGTTTTGTGTGAAGTCCTAGAAAGTGCAGAAAATGTTTTGAAAGTATATAAACTAAGAATACTTTATTATGAATTGAGAAAAAAAAAAGAAGGTATTGTATTGAAATAAAAATATTATTCATTAAATTTACTCATAATTAAAATTAATATATAAAACTTGCTTTTAAATTTTCTTATTGAGGTAGATTCGTGCTTTATACAAAACTCCTATGTTTATTGAAATTTTAGTGCTTATGCAGTTGATATGATGATTCCGAGTGATGTTTTTATCATGATAAATGACTAAAATTTTTGTTACGGAAGCCCTTTTTATTTTAATTTGATCGATAAAAATTTTTGGAAATTTTAATGGCAAAAATCGCTTTTTGGAAAGCAAATAGAATAAGGTCCACTTTGTTTTATTATTTTTTTAGAGTATTTTAGTATTAAACTCTACCAACTTGATACATGTTTAAGCTCCTGGTTCATTGTTTTAAAAAGTTCAAAGATATCATTGTTAGATAGGAATAAGTTAGTATCATCTACAAACATAATTCTTGTCAGTTTAGAGGCTTTATTTAAATCATTAATATAAATTAGGAAAAGGAGTGACCCAAGAATGGAGCCTTGTGGGGCTCCACATGTTATAGAAAGACAAGTGGTGTGATAACCGTCATTACTCGGAAAAAATTGTTTACTATTTGACAAATATCTTTCAAACCATTTTAAAACTTTATTTCTTATTCCATAGTGTTTAAGGTTATAGATTAAAATTTGGTGATCAACCGTATGCAAGCTCCTATAGGTCAATTAAAAGTCCTAGTGTATATAGCGATTTTTTTAAATAATTTCGAGATTTACCGTACAAATTGGATAATTACTTGAGCTATCCTTTTTAAAACCGAATTGAATAATGTAAAGTAATTTATTATCATGAAAATATTTGTATACTCTGTTATATATAATTCTTTCTTAGAATTTTTGAAAATGTGGAAAGAACAGAAATAGGGTGATAGTAACTAATAATTGATTTGTCCCCGTCTTTGAAAATAGGAGTAAATTTGGCAATTTTTAACTGTTTTTTAACTGGGAATACACCTTGATGGGTAGAAACTTTCAAAACTCTAAAAAGAACGACTTTTAGCTGTTTAAAACAATCTATAATAACGTCTCAATTTATTTGATCTGCTCCAATTTGCTTCATTTTTTTAAAATGATTTGAAGGTTCTTTCAAATAATAATTTAGAAGACAACTCAACTGAACCAATGCAATTATTCATGGGTACTAGAAAATCAGTAAATGAAGATTTGGTCTCGGGATTTTTTTGGACAGTGCTGCACTTACATCGATAAAAAATTTGTCAAATTCTTTAGCTTATAGTTCTTCGTTTATAAAAACTTTTGTTATCGACTCTAATTTGTGAAGCTGCAAGTTGAGAATTAGATAAAGGGGAAGTTCGTGTACCTAGGGCCACCCCACTTTATTTGAAAATCATAAAGTTCTACGTTATGCTTCTCAGTCAAGTGATTATAAAAAATCTTATTTTTTAATCGTATTTTGTTCAGAGAGCGATGCCACGGCAAGTTAAAATCGGAAAAGGCTTTTTGATGGTCTTTAACTAAAGTTTTGCAGTTGGTATATTGTTTTACAATTCTCGACAGGAAATGCTTTTCCATATGTTGCATCATTGTTTGTTACTTAAATACTAAATGCAATATTCAATATGTTTCCTCTCAGTCCGGATTTGTTAATAGATGACGTTTATCGCGGTTTTCAAGTCTTGTACTGAGAGGTATATGGTTTGCTTGTACCTAAAGATATTGAAAAAATTTAACTGAAGTATACAGTAACAAACAGGCTTGGCAAGAAAATAAAGTAGTCCAAAGAAACAAATCTTTTGCGCACATGAATTGAGTCAATGAACAAAGAAGCGACAGCTAAATAACAATATTTTGTTTTATACTGTTAGTATATACCCATAGCCGCCGAGAGAAATTTCGGGCCCCTGTAGTTTTAATGGGCCCTCAATATGATCAATCATATACCCAGGACCGCCAGAAGCGTGCTCTGGTTATTGAAAATTAAAAATGAAAATTAATTATATCTTTTAAAACTCAAAACTATTTCAATCTTTTAAAAGTTAAAGTTAGGAAAAAGTGTACAAAAAGTAATGTTAAACACTGTTTCATAATAGAGCTTTGCAAGCCTTTCGACTCGCAAACAAGTTAATAACTGATTCAAAATTAATTTTCATAGCCATTTTGGCTTCAATAGATAAAAGTCCTAAGTCATTTAAACAATTTTGTGTCATTGTTGATCTTAATACGTTTTTTATTCTTTTCCACATTCTAAAAGATCTTTCTGCTTGGGCAATTGGCACTGGAGTTGTGCAAAATAGCCTTATTGCAATTATAATGTTTGGAAACAGCACATCCAGTTTTTTTTTTAAATTTCATTTAACAATTCAACGGGCTGAAGAGAAAAATGTTGTATATTGGCATCATATGATCATGTATGATACCAGTTCATTTTGAATGTCTGGAGATAAGTAATGCGTGTTTATCTACAGGAAATGTTGTTGGGTGTGGTTGGACCGCTTAGAATGACATCTTCTACTTCTTTTGGTGTCACATTTACTTTTATCAATCCAATATCGATGTTGGCACAGTCGGTATACAACGATATGTCAAAATATCAGATTGCGCGGAAATTCCAACAAATTCCGTTTAGTGCCTTGCGCTTAATGGGTTCAAATCAATGTTTCCATTATTGCAATAGTCATCGTTCTTGTTTTTTAAAGAAATTTCAAACCCCATATTTTCTAGTGTTATCATACCTCTAGAACTTTTTTCATTTCTTTTTTGTCGCTCTTTTCATTTTTCATATCCAGATTTATGGCGAGAAATCATATTCTGTATTTCAGAAATTAAAACTTAGCTGTATTACAGAATTTATAAATAAATCATGCAAATTAAAGTTTACGAATAATAACATTTTTTTAATAATATTAATATTTGAATAATAATATTTTATATTTAACGCAATTGTAGTATTTATTAAAAGTTTTAATTTAACACGTATGTTATTTACAAAATGTAAACTAAAATTAAAAATATACGCTTACAAAAAACATCAGCAGTGTCTAAAACGAAAATTTTAAAATGCATCATTTATGAGAGATCAAGTCATGCAATCATTTCAACTGTTAACGTTTTCTCAAAAAGAAAATTAACAAATGAAGAGTTAACAACGATTGAAAAAAATTCGAATTTTAATATTACAAAAGAAAAATAGCAAGAATAAAAAGAAGCGTATTTGTTAAAAATATTTTTTGTCTTTAAGATTTTTTGGAAGCGATAAATAAGATTTAATAAGTGATGAATAAAACTTCTTGAAAAAAAATTATTTGTACACACAGGGTCCCGGGAATCTTCCCGCTTGACCTCCCTCTCTGCGGCCATGTATATGCCCAGTGGGCATGGGACCTAAAAAAGATGTTTTTTGAACGTTTATAGCAGCCGTGGCGCAGTGGTTAGAGTTCTGGCTCAAAACCCGAGAGGTTCGATGCCAGCTCCAGCCATTTAAGCGACATTGGTACGGAAGGAGGCGTGAACTTCTTGTTAAATGCTCTCCCGCGGTGCTCTGTGATAAGACCGTAAGGACTTCTGGCAGATGGAAATAACTACAAAAAAAAAAAAAAAACGTTCAAAAAGACGTCCGTTTTTTACGCCCACTAGGTAAGTTTTTTTTGTTACATTTTGTGGTACAATTTCATTGTAAAAATGCGTAGCAACGAAATAGAACATAGCCTTGCTATGCATAAAAACTGATACTGAATCATTTTAAACAAAGATTAGATGTAGATACTAAAATTTTTTTAATGTTTTATATATAATATTTAAAGATTTTTTGAAGAAGGTTTTTAATCTTTTATCAATAAATACTTAAGATATATTTAAAAGTATATGTAAGCTAAGTTATTAGTTTAGAAGTTATGACTACTTTAGAAGTTACATACCACGTTAAATTAAGAAAGGATTTTTTTTTTATAAAAAGTTTTGGTTTCAGCGAGTTAAGTTTTTATAACAACCACATTAATATGTTTAAAACTTTAAAATGATTTTACAAAATTTCAACGCCATCATAACAATTCCATCAAGGGCATCGCCATGTTTACTAAACAATTTTTATTTATTACCAATAAGACATTTAAAAAGTTTAATGTAAATCTTTTTTAAGTAATTCAACTTAATGCAAGTCTTTTTTAATTGGTTCAATTCGAAGTAAGTCTATTTGAATTGGTTTATAGCTTTCAACGATCTTATCAACGTTTAATGTAATGCAAAGTCCATCAACCTTCAATTATTTTTTAATAACTTTTATATATAAAAAAAAAAAATCGGTACTCTTTAAAACAATTAGATCGAAAAAAATTATTCTGCATTTTTTCTTTTAAATCTCGAGTGCCTGTGCATTCTAGTGATCTTATACTTGATATTCCACCCTATTCATACGACGATGTTGTTAAGAATCGATAAGCTTAGATATAAACTCAAGAACATACATTGCAATCTGACTTCATCAGGATTGTTTGTTAGATAAAACATCGGAAGACCAGCTCTCTAAAAAAAGCAAACAAATTTAACGAACAAATTTAACAAGCAAATAAATTTTATGATCTTATAAGACTCTGTTTAAATAAAAAATTTATAAATTTTTCAATATATATATTTTTTTTATAAATGCTCAAAATATAAAACTGAAATATAAAATTCAAAAACAAATCAAAAGAAGAAAAGATTAGAGTACCGCAAACCGGATAGTGCGCAAGCTGGTACACGTATCGAAAAAACTGATTATTTTCACTAAAAATAAAGATATTTGCAAATTTTAAAAAAGTTTTTAATTTTTAGTGTGTGCAAAATAATAAAATTTCAAAAAAATTATTAAAATCATTGCTTTAATAAGATATTTAAGTTTAAACAAATCCAACCCTAAAATCAAACTTTTTTTTGAAATTAGGTTTTTAGCATGAAAGATTTAAAAAAGCAATTTAAAATCAAAGTAATTTATTTTTTTGGAAATTTTCTACTAATTTCAAAAATAGTTTTAGATTTTCAAAATCTTACTCCCTTAAAAGTATTGACGGAAACAAGGTTTTTTTAGTTTTCACCCATAGCGTTAAGAGTTCTCTTACTACATAATTATATAATTACATAATTATATAATTTCACCTTTAGTTTTGGCTTTACCATCTAAAATACAAAACTGATTTTTTCTTATATTGAATAGAAAATGTTATTAAACCAAACAAAGAATATAAAGATAAATTTTGTTTAAAATTTATCTAATATTTTTCATTTGGTTTAAAACATTTTCTATGTAAAATTTCTAGATTTTGTTAACAAAATCTGAACAATTTAAAAAAATCAAAAAAACTACTATATGAGACTTTTATAAAATAGTATACTATATATATTATAAATAGTAGACAATTAAGTAGACTTCTAAGATACTTTTAGTGCAGATTCTTTGCCAGATCTTGGAGTGATAGTGGTACATAAATTAAAAAAAAATATTTCTCAATATTAAACAATGATGTTCTTCCATATCCAATAAACAATAGCCTGATATGATCATAAAAATACTACTTAAAGATTTTCTGCAAACATGATCTTTAATTATTTGAAAAATTACAAAACAAAAAAATGTCCATTGCACGAATTTTCACTCGGAACTTTTAATCCACCACGATCCAAACGTTTAGAAAACTGACCATACTTCTGATAATAGTATGTTATTTGATCTAAAAGTTCATAACTAGTCCGCTTCTTCATCATTTCGTGTTTTTTTCATAACCAGCAATGTGAATAAGTGACATTTTGACATCATTAGCAATAAAAGATTCCAGATCTTGAAACTATGAGAATTTCGCAGCAGTCTATAGACAATTTGTATTGTATAATGCAAATTGATGACCAGACTTTACATTAAAATTGTCAATATCTACATTTAATTTCAAAAAGTAAAGATGCATGTTTGATATGTAATTTTTCAATAACTTGTAGAACACAAAGAAAATATTGTATACTATATTCTCTTTCCAGGTGATCTGATGTAAATTGACCAAGAGTACATAGTTTTGCATAGTGTTAAGTAAATATCTACATAAATCTACTAGTCCATAACAAGTTTGATATATACAAGTTGCAGTACCTTTATAAGCTGTTTAATACGTTTATCTTTGGGACCTGCTATTTTAAAAGCTATATCACCAAATTGCAGTATTAAATTTAAACGGTTGTCATTAGGATTAATGATAACAGTCTGCAAGGGATTATTATGTTTTGTATCAGCACCGATGGCTTTGACATTTAACAATTTCCACCAAATAATAACTTTATTGATAAATACAGCTGTGTCGTTAACATCACTATGAATCATGTCAGGATGTTGCAAAAGACCAGCATAAGTTTTTTCAGAAAATACTCTGAAAACTGTCAAAACACACTATCATTCACCAGGTTTAGGAGAAAACAGAAGTTTCATTCAGGTCAGATAACTTTAGAAAGCTTCTAGATTCTGCATTGGAAGCTGCTTTAAATGAGTCCTTTTTGCAACCCAGGTTACTCCGTTATCGCCAAATATTAATTCCTGAGTTTTTTCAGTTAACCAAAGATTACAAATACTTTTTATGAGGTGTAAAAAATCTTAAACTAAATACTTTCCATCTACTGTTAACAATGGTTTTCCTGGAACGAATATGCACATTTAAAAAAAAAAGCTGGATTGACACGATTTCCATCACACACAATAGCTCCACATTCGCACTGACTGAATCAATTATTTGATTGGTTAAATTAATCTGTTCAAAAAAGCAAAAAATCAGATCATAATTTTGATATTGGTATTATTTTAATTAACACCTTTGGACCCCCATTTAAACAAACAGTCATAATCACTAACAATGTTTTGGACAATTCCAATGGGTTATCCTTCTTATTATTAAAATAGTTCCACCACAGTAAAGTAAACTTTTTTTAACATATCATTATGTAGTATGATAAATAACTTCTGCTTATGCGGGAGAATAACTAAAAATTAAATAAATTTTTTTCATTAATATTAAAATTTTTTGAAGTATTTTTCAGAGTGAGTGTTGAAATAGACGGAAGTTGATCCTTTCTTAAGCGATTATATAATGCCCTTGATGTTGAAAAATAAAAGAGTGTATAACTATTTTTCCAATTGTTTTTAATCCCATAACTCAAAATATGTTGGCAAAATTACTTCTTTTTTATTGTCCATTTTCAAGGAGCTAAAATGAAGTATCTCATCAAATTTAGGTGTCAACAGTTATGATTTGATTCACTGTTAAGCTAGAAATGTGACACTTAATCCCATAATGAAATGTTTCAAAAGCAAGATTTTCATAAATTTTAAGTACAAAAAAGGTATTCCATTTATAAAAATTTGAAGGTTGTATAACAACATAGCCATCAACCATAAACGATATAACTGGATGCTGGTGATCACTGCCATTGATAAACTTGTTTTTAATCATTAAAATTTAATGTCACGAAAATTACCTTTATTCCTTTTAAGAAATGTGTCTAGCTCACCATCTCATGTACTTCTTGAAATATGTTGCATAATTACTTCTTTTTTATTGTCCATTTTCAAGGAGCTAAAAAACATCATCAAACTTAGACCAGATGTCAACAGTTATGATTCGATTTATCCCTTTTAAGAAATCTTAAAAGTCTTAAAAAATCTTAAAGATCTTTTGCTAGTTCTTTTAGTTGGATAAAAGTATTTGTGAGTATCTGAGATAAAGGTATTTCCAGCCTAAGAGAATAAGCATTTTTTGGTTGTCGTTTTCCTCCACACACTATAACTGTATCAAAATTTGGAGGCCAGTGTAACTCACAGATAACAGTATACTTGGTAATAACCAAATTAGAGTTTAGAATAGCTTTAATCCATTTTTCACGCTCAACGTTATCACTTGGAAACCGATACACTGATGTTTTATTAACTTCACTAGATATTTTGTTTTCTTTCACTTTTATAGCTGGTGTGACAAGCATACACACAACATTTATTTGGCATGATGATTTAATCTAGATTTTATAAATATATTATTCACTTTAAGTTAAATCTAAAACTCCATGTTTAAATTATATAAGTTTATTAACATCGTATTTATATTCTATTATTTAAATATATAATATGAGCGACACGACATTTTAACTAATCTGAACATGGAGGAATAATTATTTTTTGCCATAATAAAGTAGGTCTCCACAAAAAAATCCGGTTGCACGATGAATAGGCGAGTAGTAGAGAACGCTATGTTTTGACCTTGAGCCAGACGCAACAAATCGCCCTATAATCAATTAAAATTTCATAAGTTAATCTGTTTATCATTTTTTCACTCTCATCAATTTTTTTATTATGTTAAAAGTAATTTGTTTAATTATTTTTTCACACTGATTGAATTTTTTTCATTAGGGTTTTTTAAGTTTTCACACTTTTGTAATTAATTAATTAATTTTGTATTTTTGCACTTACTGTTGAAGTTAAAGTAACAAAAGTACACAAAGTAACCACCAATGTGCATCGCTTTTTCATTTTAAATTTCTTGCATAACTGTAATTGAATTGAATTTACTCAAATTTTAAAATGGCAAAAAATAAAATAAACGAAAAGCCTTACACTGAGGAGACAATAAAAAGCGTATTGGATAAGATTAAAAATGGCAAGTTAAGTTTAAGAGCAGCTTTGGTAGACAACTAGATCAAAGGTACAAAGGGTTTATGGGTCAATGGGACTCAGAACTAAGCAAAAGAACAGCTACAAACATCGCATCTTTGAGAGCAAGGTACCAGAAATTATTGCCTGTTATTTTATTGTTTTGAAAAATTTTTTGATTTAGCAAAAATAGATTTGAGTAAAGCCATGCATTTGTGGAATAGTGATGAAACTGGTTTCAATGGTAACAAGGGTGATGTGAAAGTAATTACTAGAAGAGGTGCTAAAAGCGTCCACTTGTATTAACTGGAAATAACAAAAAATAAACTCACACTGTCCTTAATTGTATTAATGCTGATGCATTCCTTCTACCATCTTTTGTTGTTTACAAATCAAAAAATTGACTATATGTTTATTGGATTAAAGGAGGCCCACCAAACACACTTTATATAATACCACCCTCAGGTTGGATGAAAAATAACCAATTTTTGCAGTGGCTCGATAAAATGTTTATTCCTCACATTCAAAAAATTGGTGGTCAACATATTTTACTTTTGAATGGCCACAGGACACACGCTGTTATTAAAGTGTTAAAGTGAAAATAAAACAATACAATGTTTTATTCACACTTTAAGGCTACACTTAATGTTGGTGTATTTTGAAATGTCAAAAATGTTTGGCATGATATTTTACAAAAATTTTATGCTGAAAGTGGTTTTAGCAATTTGTCCAAAAAAATTTCCCCAAGCACAGTTGTATAGAAGACAGAGTCACACTTGTACTCAAATTATTGCTGGTTTTAAAAACACTGGTCTCTTTCCATTAAATCAAGACAACATTGACAAATCAAAATTACAAATTCGTCAAACTTTTAATAATGCTTTAATAACACCATCAGAGTTAATAAAATAACCACGCAGCCCAAATTCTTTGCCTCAAACTGCTCAACAAAAACGAACCTTAATTCCGCATGCAACTCTAACTTCAATTCTAAATTTAAATTTAACTTCTCAAGAAGAATTGGCGACTTGTGTAAAAATCAGTTTTCAAGAACTCTCTTGAACCAATTTCAATTCCAAAATGCTTATTAGCATTGGAAAAAAAAGCCAGAAATGTCATAACAGTGGTTGGTCAAGCTTTTACAGAAGAAGCATGGTTAAACCAGTTAAGAGAAGAAGACAATGCAAAGCTATTAAAACAAACGTATGTTGAATTGCAGCAGTAGAAGTAAAAACTCCTGCCAAGAAAGCCAAAAAATATATATTACAAAAAGTGCCCAAAGTTTTCCCAAAAAATCTAGTTGCAGTTTGTGGCTTTATAAGCCTTGTCTCCAAAAAGATATATAATAGGCAAAGAATTCTTTTGCACAAAAAGTCACAGAACCTAGTTTATAAATTTTTTTATTTTATTTTAAGATCAAGCTTGCTTATGTTTTTTTATTAGTTTTATTTCTTGTTTTTTCTGCTTGTATTATTATTATGTGTTTATTTTAACATTAAAAATAAAAATATTGATTGTTTTTTTCATATAATTTGGAACTGTCCGCTTTTAGGTACAATTTTCCCAAAAGCGGACACTTTTTAAAAAAATAATCTTATTTTCCATGGAAACTTGAAATTGAATTTTTTTAACACTGAAACAGTGGACACTTTTTAAAAAAATAAAATCTTATTTTCCATGGAAACTTGAAATTGAATTTTACACTGTAAAGAACCATATTCCAGGAAAAAAAATCCTACAAATTCTCAATAGTAAAAAAGTTATTTAGCTTTTTGTGAAGTCCGGTTTGCGGTACTTTTACTCTATAAATTTTAAAATTAGTTCATTAGCGTAGTCATCAGGTTGAAGTCATCAGGTTGCCATCAGGTTTTACAGTTATCACACATCAAGATTTTTTGATCATTAGTCTGGCGAGCTTTTTTAATTACATTAGGATTTTTTATGGGTAAAATATTTAGCCATAATAACAACTGTGTGGTTTCTAGTCTGCGGCTGGACAGTTTGTTAGAAATAAACAAATCTCATTTCAAACAAATTGTGTTACCAGCCATTTTTTCAATATAAAATAAAGAACTTCTAAGTACTTTATTGTGACTTTCTTCAAAATTCTAATTTGAATATAAACTTAAACAAACTAACAGATTAACATTAACAAAAAACACACATTTCGCTGATCGGCAACAAATAACTGTGATTGTATTTTCGTTTCAGATTCTTGCATTTGTTAAACCACCATCACTATGCTCTTCTCAATCAACATAATTATGATTTATTTATTGTAGCATATTGCATTATTGCATTAGCAACAAAATATTTCAAACAACCATAAAAAACTTTGTTTTTATTTAGCTTTATTGTTATATTATTAACCTGTCTGCAATACATTAACCATTATGTAAACCTTGAAAGAAGGGAAACAAGAAAATAAGACAATACTTTGCAACTCATTGTAACATTTAAGACAATTAGTTAATGTAATTAATTGACTAATAAATGTAAGACAATTTAATTTATGATTAAATTATCAGATTACCTCAAGTGTACTCTGTTGATCTGAAACTTGTTGGTCTAACTCTAATAATAGTTTTTGATCTAACTGTGCCATTTCCTTTTCACACTTTTGATAAAATATCTAACATTAAAAATTGATAAACAACTATATAGCTTTATACATTTAGTGATATATAGCTACATTATATACACTTAGTGTTTTATCCATCTATATTATGTGTAAAATAGCAACATTATAATTACTTCGTGCTTATATTATACATAATATAAACTAAGTGTTATGTAGCTACATTATATACACTTACTGTTTACATACCTACATTATATACACTTAGTGTTTATATAGCTAAAAAAAATTACTTCCAAATTTTTAAAATTTAATTTCAAAACATTTAAATCATAAAAAAATTGTTATTTTATTTAAGAACATTAAAATCATAAAATAATATTAAGGCAAACAATTAAGTTGAAAACATTCAGTAATTGTAAAGTATTAGTACAGATTGTAAAGATTTTTTAACATTTAGTTAAAGGAAATAAATAATTTTAGTTAAACAATGTCTTTTATTTTTAATGTATTCATCTCACTAAAAATCAGGGGGCCTGGTACAGTCAATGAGCAGACTATTTTTTAATATACTATTATGTTAATACAGCTTGTTACAATGTCTTTTAACTGTACAACTCCAAACTATATACTTTGTAGAACAAAGCTGCCATGTGGAGAAAGAAGTTGTGTGCAAGTGTGCAAAGAAACAAGTTGTGTGCACATTGGTAGTAGTAAATAACAGATAACAATAAAAAGCTTAAAAAAGTTTTTTTATCAAACTTTTTTGAATCAATATTTATTATTGATCCAAAAAAGTTTTTGATAATATGAGTAACTACTAAAATGTTCCATAAAACAATTTTCATAATTGATTTGAATTTAAAAGTCATTAAAGAAGCTTCTTAATAAATCATTTACCATTCATGATGGTATGTTTTACAAATACCTGAGTGTGATTTCTTTTATAATATTCTTTGTGATAATCCTTAAGCTGATGTCTTTTAGATCTTTTCTGAACAGTGCATCTTCTATAAAATCTTTAGGATTCAGACAGGCATATAAGCTTTTTTTTGTCCATTTCAAGTCAAGCCTCACTCTACCATATAACGTTCTCCTTCTTATTGCTATTTCCACTCAATCATTTCATTCACTTTCCTGAAAACAAACATCTTTATATCAATTCAAGAAATCAATACAAGAAGGACTTACACAAAGACATACTATATTCTGATCAGTAAATTTTGTGTTTTATCTCAGAAGTTAGGTTCTAGAGACTTTTTAAAAATCTTGAATCTTGTTAATGAAGCTCATTAACAAAAGGCAAAAATCCTTAATACTTAATCTCTGATATTTGGATCTTATTATAAGAATATAATAACAATTAATAACAATTAAAAATACAATAAGCTTTAGTATTAGTCAATACCTTATTGCACAAACTCTTGCTATTATAAAAAGATGTTTTTTTTCAGCAAAATCTGTTGAAAAATCTGAAAAAAAAAACAACTAAAAAACAACCTCAAAATGGTAACATAGATCATCACAAAGTAAATCATAGAAAGTTAGTTAGTGAGAAATTGATGCAATTATCCAGGAAATCAGATATGAGAATAATGAGGTAATAGTTTTAAAACTATTACTAACTAGTAAAAATAAAGTGCCACCAACAGAGGGAAGAGAAACGGAGCACAACTTAATTACTCAGAAATCTGAATGAGAATTTATAAAAACTGTTTTAAATGCCAGGTTGTTGATACTAGAGTTATTAGAATATTTAGTGATATCATATAAAAGCACAAAAAACTACTCTATAGGTAAATAAAAAGAGCTTAATATTATTAGAACAAAATGATCGAGATTAAACTTGGTAGTTTCTTAAACTCAACCATTTAACTAGTACCACATAAATAAAACATGGAAATAAGTGCTACTAAATCCTATTAAGAATTTCAAAGAAAACATAGAGAAAGTTTGAAGTCCAAACACGATAAAATCATAAAAAATAATGTTAAACAATTTGATTACATTTTTAATAATAAATATTTTTAATAACTGAAAATATTTGTGGCCTTAACGAAAAAAGAAAATTTTTTTATTAATTTAAAAATTTAATTTACAGAATAGGGTCAGGTCACGTTATCCTGCTACTGACAACATGTACAACCTGCTTCATGTCCTGCTGCCTTGAAGGATTTGCTCTTTTAGGCAAAGGCTCGGAGAAGCCAACTCCAACTCAAAATACCCTCTGCCTTAAAGTTATTGGTTGAGTAAAGGCTAGAGATGGTGTCTCGATAAAAATACTCATCTTGGGCAGATGTTAAATGCATCCGGCTACTGTCTTGTAGAAAGCCTCCTAGGTAAAGACTTAATGGGTTAACAGATTCTATCTGTTGACCAGCTTCACACCCTTTCTTCATCTATTAGGCTGGTGCAGATGTATTTATAATACATTGTCTCCAGTTTAGGATGTTGAAAGAATGATCTTCTTGACTCATTGCATAAGTTTCACTTGTGCCTCTGTTTTTATGACAAGGCAACTCAATCTATTATCTCCTAATGAGGGTACAGCTCTAAATCTAAGTTTTATAGTTCCGAGGTTGGCTATTCGTACTTTTGATGTGCATTGTTGAGGGCATATTTGGAGCCCTTTGTTACGGCTTAGGGTTTATTAGTAGATATGAGGCAATTGTTTGGACTATTAGATAGTGTACTGAGTACTAATCTGTGCTTTATTTTAGTGATTTAAAAATGTAATTTGATTTAACTAATTTAAAAATGACTAAAGTATCAAAAACTAAAAACACAAAAAACAATATTTATCACCAAGTTGTCTAAGTCTATTATTCACTAGATTCGTAGTCTTCGAAGTAACTGCCCTTATGTTGAGTCTTATCTCTTGTAAAGTTCACCAGACCTACTTGTTTTTGAGGGACTATTTTGAGCTTCAGCTCATCCATCTTGTAATCTTAGTGTTGATGGTTATCTTCCTTTAATTAGTAAAGACTCCAATAGTTACATGCTTGGCCTGGGCATTTACATTTGTAAGAATTCACCTAGGTTTGAATCCACAGACTATTTTTTTACGTTCTTTTGTTTAACACCGTTTTACTCTATTACTTTTCTTTTTGTTCTATATCGCTTTCCTTCATCTCAAGACTCCATGCTTTTCAATTTTATTTTTGATCAAATGACCTCAAATTAATTATGATCAAAACCTAACCCTTTCCTTTTCTACTTCAGCCAATACTGTTGTTGATGGTGACTTTTATGCTCATCACCTGATTTGTGTTAGGCACAAAACTTTTTCCTTTCTATATTTCTAACATAAAAAGTCAACTTTCCAACTTGCTTTCCAGATAATCTGAATCATTTACCTTCTCTACTTGACTTAGGTCTTGTTTCTGATCCTGTCAGTGCTTAGTTTCTGCTATTATCTCATTCTATATCATCATTGGAATTCTTCCATTATTGCACCTTTTCATAACTACTAATGATCTCACGGAAAGAGTCCACTGACTCAGACTCTTTCTGTAATTTTCTTTGTGATGGCCCTTGGGTAGAAATCTTTCATCTTCTGCCTAGAATGTGCTTCTTGTATAACTTCTTGAACAGCATGAGAGGAAAACTGATGGAAGTGAAGTCAAGCTTCACTTTCCATAGTTTTCCTCTCATGCTGTTGCAATATCTAATCGGAACCATTACTTTCATATCTATTGCCAAAACAATTCTCCAGAAAACAGGTGTCTGTTTTCTACTGATAGAAACTATTAAAAAAAGGTTTTGTCTGATGCCAAAGCCCACTATTTTCAGGTCACAAAATTTTTTATTACATCTCAAAAATTAGGCTCCAGAGACTACTGAAAAATCGTTAAAAATGTCTACAATAAGGGCAAATCTATTATTCCTCTTCTCTTGCATGGTTTAGAATTTGTTATCTCACCTAAAGACGAAGCTGACTTGTTTGCTAAGCACTTTTCATCAAATCTTATCTCTTGATTCCACCAATCACATCCTACCTGGTATAGTCGACAAAAAGATTGATTGCTTAAAATTTGTTTCACTTCAGCTTCTGTATCTAAAGTGATTTTCTGCTTAGACTCTACAGATTGTGGCCTGGACAACATACCTGTTATAGTCGTGCAGAAATATTCCTAAGTATATTACTTTTAAAAACACATAAAAAGTAAAATACTTAGATGAATAAAGATAAAAAATTTAAAGTTAACTAAATTTACTATTATTTATAAAAAATTAATTAATGTAACCATAATATTTATTAAAACCTTTTTCTCGTCAGCATGATGTCTCTCCAAAACTAGTATGTGATGAGGTCGAGTTTGAGATCTTTCAATACTTTCTTGATGACGTTTCAGCATAGCTATTTTTTTACTAAACAAAAAAAGCATAGATTTGTTCTGAATAAATAATTATGTTAATTATGTGCATAAATAATTATCTTTGAGACAATGGACAAACTTTCATTTTAATAAAACTAAATCAAATGATAATAATGCAGTGACTTGTATAAAAGGTGAACTTAATGGTATAAGAAATGAACTTTATTGTATAATAAAATGTTTGTTTAGGGTTATCCGAAATACTAACGCACATTATATGTTTATAGTGTTTTGCAACACTTTAAACATAAAATATTCTCACATAATATATCCTAATAATCTTCTTTACAGTGTTCACATTTTTAATGTGACACCCTATATAATTAGTTAATGCTGATCATATACTGAAAAACTTTTTTCTGTACAGACTATTTTTTTTTTATATGAACACAACTTTCACACATTTTTACAAAGTTATTATTGCTATTTTAATATTTCAATTTTTGAGTATTGAAATTTTTTTAGTATTGCCAGACATATTTTAAAAAACTAAAATGTTCAGCTGCCTTATTTTTACAAAAAACACATACTATAAAATTTCAATGGTAAACATAATTAGACCAAATTTAATCCACTAACTTCGGGTTAGTAATTTTTTAAAACATATTTTTTATTTAGTGTGCCAATATATTTTAATTTAATTTGAAAAATTAAAAACTCAAAGGAAATTTAAAAACAGTGAAATACCTCAAAAATTTTTCCATATTTTACTTTTTTATGTAATGTTTCAAAAGAAATGTTGTAAGTTCAAGCAGCCTTCCTAATGATAAATCCATGTTTTTTTACTATATTTACAGCCGTTTTTAGGTCTGCTTGTTTGTAACTTGTTTTATAACCTTGCCTGTTTTATTTTATTTTTTAAATTTTGAGGAATAATTCTTTAAATAGCATAGTAAAACTTTACTAACTTATATCCTTAGTTATAAAAATGTAATATTTAAATAAGCAAATAACCAGATAGAGAGAAGGAAAAACCTAAACTTTGGTTTTACTAAAACAATATTTAATCTTGTCAGTAGCAATTTTTATGTTTTGATACGCACTTCTTAAGATATAAAGAACTCTGTGATAAGTCACCTAATTGCTCGAACCACAGAACTCTTGCTGTTTGTGTGCGATAGAAAAAGGGCAAGAAAGGAAAAATTTTTGCACAGCCAAAAATTTACTTCTATATATTATATTTAAGCCAACCAAATGAAAATAATACAATATTTATCTAATATATTGGTCTGTGGCTTTGACATTTACTAAATTTGGTACTGATGTTCATTTTCGTCCTATTGTTCATAGTCAATCCTATTGACTGTATATCTTTGATATGTGTCCCTAAAATTATTTAATCAACTTGATGCTGAAACATATTTTAAAATAATATATTACTTTTATGTTCTTCTAGAATTTTGCTCTCTGTGAAAAAGAATTCTTTTCAGTAATAAACTGAATGTCTTGAAGTCCTTTCACTATTTCAAAAACAGTACCATCCAAAATTGCGTGAGCTAGTTGACAAATCACATCATAAGATAATTTTTTTTTGAACTCGCTAAAGAAAATTTAGAATTTAGGCTCTATTATTTACGTAAATAGTTTTGTTTGTTGTAATTTACAACAATAACAACAACAACAACAACAATAATAATAATAATAATAATAATAATAATAATAATAATAATAATAATAATAATAATAATAACAATAATAATAATAAAAATAATAATAATAGTAATAATAAAAATAACAATAATAACAATAATTATTATAATGACAATAATAATAAAATTAATAATAATAACAAAACAAATACAACAACAACAACAATAATACTTACGATGAAAGCGGTCTAATCATTTTTTGTAAACTTGATATATATGTTTCAGCTTTTCTTGGATCTGGCTTTTCCTTCAAAAAAGTATCTATGGTTGGCGATTCGTGACTTTCAATGGAAGGAGCACACGGATCGTATTCCACACGAACAGTCGGTTTTTTTCGGTTCATGAATTCATCGTCAAATAAAGGAATTTCTTTTTCTGAATTGCTGGATCCAAAATTTAGCTGATCTGATTGAAAATCATCAGACGACTTTAGCCAGCTCGTGGATCATAAGTCATTTTAAAAATTATAAACGTTGTTTATCTTTTTGCAGATATGAGAAGAAAAATACGAAAGTTAAGAAGATATCATAAATACGGATTTATGAATAATACAATCGTAATACAATCGCAGTGGCTACGGGTACGTCTAGAGGCATTCTTAACAAAAAAAAGTTAAATAGACGTCCAAACTTTCGAACGCGGAGGAAAAATCTTTGATGATCGAAGGTTTCCGTTAACAATGACTTTAAATGTTGGTAAATGTTAATTCTTTAAAAGAATTAGAAAAAGGTATTAGGAACTGTTATAATTTAAGTAATAATGCAATATAATATTATTGACGTCACTTCCCGCTTCATTATTACAGTTATTAATGCTATTATATATAATCTATTATACATACGGTTATTAGTTACGCTATTTATATACGATAGATGTTTGTAGTTCTTGTATAGCCTTTTTCTTATATTTGATAAAAGCCAAAATAAGCACATGAAAGACTTTTTAATTATGGTTTACGACAATACTATTATTATGGTTTTACTATTTTATTATGGTTTACAACAAGAACTATGAAGTAGAATATAGCGTATATATTTATATAAACGAGAGTAGATCTATTGCATCCGCAAGAAAAAAGGCATCAAGCGAACGACGATTTGTTAGTTTATAGCATGCATTAGACATGCTATCATGGAGGGAAATTTTTTAAAATTGATCAAAAGGAAAGCGTCCAAATCAAAGATATATGTTATTTAAAAAATATAAAATACAAATATAATAAATACTATCTTATATATGTTGAAGCAATCAGATAAAAGATTGTGGACCGGTGTCATGAAATAAATTACCCCCATAATAAATTACCTCCCGCAGCGTAAAAAGGAGGAGCACATTCTATCATTGGCATTTGACTATATGAAGACAATAAGCTTGCCAAAAATACGGTATAAAGTTGCTTGGAATAATATATTTACCTGTCCAACAACTTTGTTACATGAGACAGCTATCAGTCAACTTTTTTTTCATACATAACATTAAAAGAACAAAAATTTATATATATATATATATACCATGAAGGTCAAGGAAGAAAAGGGCCTAATGAAATTGCGATTTTTTTAAATGAATATTTGATCTCACTTCCACCAAAGTATAATACATTACGTTTGTTTTGTGACAACTCTGGTGGACAAAATAAAAATCAAATTTTATCATATTTTTGTTTATACTTAACTGACAGTGGTAAGTTTGATAAAGTCGAACAATTCTTTCCTATGAGAGGGCATAGTTTCCTCCCTTGTGATAGGGACTTTGTATAATTTCAAGCGTTTTAAAAACATATGACCGTCTTTATCAGACACACGTGCTCAACTCACCGAGCTTATTATTAGCAGCTCCAGATCACAAAAGTTTAATGTTGAAAGAAATTGTAGATGCAACTGAATTTTTTGATTTTGAAGCTGGGAGCCGAAAACATTACAAAAAACCTTGCATTTCTTCAGAAACCAAGGGTAAAAATATCCCAAAAGAAAAGAAGGTTCACTTTTCAATTAGTAACTTGTTTCATTTGTATATGAGCATGATAAAAAAGGCTACATTAAGGCATTCACCAATATTAATGGTTTGGTCTGTCATACTTTTTAATATTAATATCCAAACATACGGGTACTTTTAATATCCAAACATACGGGTACTGTACTACAAGTGGATAGTTTGGCTTATCCAAGTGACAAAGTTACACTGAAAAAGTGAAGGTGGAAAGACCTTAAAAAATTAAAACAATTTATTCCTGAAGAATTCAACTAGTTTTATAACGAGCTGTACTCCTAGCCAACTAATGAATGTGAGAATCTCCCTGATAGTGACTTTGAGAGGGAACTAGATTATTTTTACTGATAGCTAATTTAGTTAAATATATGTATTATATTTATTACTGGGACGTTAAAACATTGTTTTAAAGTACATAGTTGTAGTTCTTACGAAGTTTTAATTTGTTTTCCTTCCTGAAATACTCGATACTTTTTTTTAAAAGGGCCAATTTTTCGAAATTTCACACATTAATTATTAACAAACGAAATGTTATAACAATTATCAAAGTGTACTAAGATGTTACTCTTGCATATATTTTTTAAATATATAACACAAGTTCTGTATATTTAGTATTAAAAGATATAAAGAGTTTTTTTTTAATTTTTCCAAAAATAGATATTGAGCAAATTTGCCTTTTTAAAATACACTAATTCATATATCTTAAGCATTTTTTAAATATTTATACATTCGATATATATGTATATCAAATACTACTATCTATCTACTATCTATAATTTCTACTAATTTATTGCTCTGTTCTATTAAGAACATTGAGTACTTTTATATATATATATATATATATATATATATATATATATATATATATATATATATATATATATATATATATATATATATATATATATATATGTATATATATAAAATCACTTCTACAACATAAAATTACAACGAAAAAGTCTGAGTTAAATCTGAGTTTTTATCTAAGTTAAAGTTAACGTATATGTAAAGAAAGTATTTGATGTAAAGAAGTGTATTATTAAAGAATAAAGAAAAAATATACACTATGTGAGAGCAGAGTATAATGATACGTAGCAATGAATATATGCGATGAAGGATTATTAATGATGTTCTCTATTTGGAAAGAATTGAAAAGACAACAATCAGGTAGATGTGCGGTGCAGTTAAGAAAACAAGAAGGGTAGTGGTGATCTTATATAGAGAATAGGAATAGTGAGTGAATTATTTAGCTTATGATAAGTTCTACAAAACTGCGAATGTAGTTTATTTTAATGTGTGTTTTGTTGAATAAAATTATTTTGTAACTGTTCATTTTTGACAAGTTTGTATATTGTTGTAAAAATAAAAAGGAGATCAAAAAATAATTATATTGCATGAACTTTAGTGAACTTTTCTCTTTTCCTAATAATAATGTTTGAGATTATAGAGTTTATATAGCGATCGCACGCTGCAACGACTACGCTTATATGTTTTTTTCTTTACAATTCGACCACGGCTGTTTTGACGTTTTAGCAATTTAAATGCACAAATAAAACCTTTTCGTTACGAATAACTTTTAATATCGTTGAACCTTTTTAAATTTTTTATTTTATGACAAGGCTTTAGATAAAATAAAAAGTTAATGATCGTTTAAACTAAATGCATTTTGTGTAAATTAAATGTTATATTTAAATTTTTTTTAAAAAAAAAATGTATTTTTTATGAAAAATTTAAACGTTTGAAACTATTTTTCCATGTCTTTCTAAAAAAATTTTAAAAGATTATTTTTTCAAGTTACTTTTAGGTGGTAGATTCCCTTTATTTAACAGAAATTATTAAAAAAAATTGTTATCATATTTAAGCTAAAATTTAATGAAGAATACGTTTTTAAAGTTATTTTTTTGAATATTTTTAACAGAAAAATTGATTTAAACATCTTTTTTTAAAAGTATTAAATTTTTCAGGTACAGCGACGTCCTTAGCAACCATCTTCTTACTAACTCTGACTTGGTTTTATGGTAAAATAAATTACCAGCTTTTGAAAGTAGATCTGGAAACTCTTCAGATGCATGTTCAGTTTAATTTATTAGTCATACTTTTAAATTGCAATTAGGTTCAGTACAAGTCTTGCTAAACATGCAAGTGCATGCTTTGTTTAGATGCGACTAAAACACTTTTTGAATAAAAAACATACAGTGTTGGAAAAATATAACGTGACATCCGTTTTAAATGGCAAATTTTAATCAAAATTGCCAGTTGGTTCATAAAAAAATAACTTTTTATCTAGTAAATGATTTTTTTAAAGACAGCTAGTATTTTTTTCATTAAAAAAATGGTTTTGAGAATATTTTTAGATTTTTTTAAAAATCATATTTAATAATGAGTGAACAATTTTTTCATGTTCTCTCTGGAAAAAAATAGTGGGACACATAACATAAATAATTTATTAAGAAGATGGTAGAATTAAAAATTTCTTTTGGCAAATTAGTCTCTTTTTCACTTTTATATAAGGCATTTTAATGTTTTCGCATTCCACGAATTTTTTGTACATCAAATAATTATTTTATCGGTTCGTAAAAGTTAGTTTTATTTTTCCTTTGCTATACATTATGATTCATTTATCTAAAATTACATAATTTTTGATAGGATTTATCGAAAATTTGTGCTGGCAATTTAATAATTTAATTGATTTCATTGTAAAATTTCTTGTTTTTTTTTTCTCATTATGTTTTTCTCAATGTTAATAAATACTCTATCAATCTCAATTTATGTGATAAAGTCAAATTATTATTCAATATATCAATGTACATATCATTGTATCTTTGATAAATTTAAGTTCTGATTATCCATGACATACTGCCCCATACTATTATATTTCCACATCCATGTTTTACTGTTCCTTGCGTGCAACTTAAATGGTAAGCTTCACCAGTTTTTTGCAAACGTTTTGTTTACCATCAGAATGTACCAAATAAATTTAGATTCATCCGACCACAGTATTTTCTTCCAAAATGAAATTAGCTTATTAAAAAAAGTTTTAAAAAATCATTTTTCTTATGTTGCTGTGTTAAAAATAGTTTTTTAATGGTGTGTAGCTTTTTTACATGGTGTGTAGCTTTTAAACCCATTTCATGTAAACAATTTCGGATTGTTTTATTAGTTATTTTAGTTCCCTGTGTTATTTTCATATTCTGAACATTTCTGGATAACTCAAATCTATTTTTCTTGAATAATTTTACAATCAAGTGATCTTTTTTTTGATGGTAGTCTTACATTTGCGCTCACGTCCTTTTAAAATCTTTACAGTTTAATGATTTTCAAACTTTTTAAAAAATGTTTGAAATGGTGGAACATGGAACTCCAGTCTGTTTTTCAATAGTTCTGTTAGTTTTTTTGTTTAATGAAATCCAAAATTAATTTTTATTGATTCTTATATTGTTTTGCTGGAGCCATGATTGTTAAAATATTAAGAATTAAAGAATTAAAATATAAAGAATTAGCTCCTAAATATTTAAGATAATTTTTCCTAGATAATTTTTTCAAGAAAATAAAAGTGTTTTACCTTCAGAAGATTATTACTATCTTACAAAATAAACTATAAATTAGAATTAAATATGATATTTTTAATGAAAAACAATTTGTCCTATGAAATTTTTCCGCATAATTTAACAAAAAAATCAAACACAATATCTCCTGAAATTAATGATTAAAAGTACACAAATGAGTAAATTTTGTCATCTAAATTGTTCAAATTTTGTTTGTCTGTGTCGAACGATTTAGATAAAACAAAAGATTACAGTTATTTAGAATAGGAGCAGACAATACACCATTATTACTAGCTA
This sequence comes from Hydra vulgaris, assembly GCF_038396675.1. Taxonomy (NCBI): domain Eukaryota; kingdom Metazoa; phylum Cnidaria; class Hydrozoa; order Anthoathecata; family Hydridae; genus Hydra; species Hydra vulgaris. Next base: position 11,458,956 of record NC_088927.1, read on the forward strand.
GACAGCATCATTTTTATTTTTGTTCCATTATATTTTTCCAAACTCGTAGTTTTAATTTAGAAATTTATATTTAAATAATATGTTTAGAACTCATTCTGGAACTAAAAAAAAATTATTTGCTTGTAATCATTTCAGACACATTAAAAAATAAGATTTAACACACAATAGCATTTTAGTTCTTTACTGTCAACAAGGAACTTTAATCAGGAAACATTTTTGAACAAATAATTCTTGAAGAAAAAGATAATTATAACATTACGAATAATTTTGGTTTATTGAGACTTTTTTAGTAAAAAGATATAGCTACTTGCTCAGACTGTGGAAATAATTTTAAAGTTAGAAGTTATGAAACAACAAGGATTTAGTTTAGAACTACACCTATCATGTATTTGAAGTTCTTGTCAATCACATCAAACATTCGAAACTTACAAGAATCCTATTGTTTATATATAAAACAAAAACAATATCACAAAATATTTTGGCAAAAAGTTCTTTGCTACTAATGATTAAATGGTTGTAGCATTAGAGCAAGTTATAAAGTTTATAGAGCTATAAAACCTTTTACTTCATTATTCGCTTTTTTTTTGTTTGTTGCTACCTTCAATTTTTTTAAAAGCTTACAACAATATTACTAATGCTTTGCATGGTATACTAGTGTTTGTAAAATAATTATGATTAAAACATCCAAAGAAGCAGCAAAAATAAGAAAACAAAAAAATTGAAGAAACAATGACCTGTACAGTTTCTAATGTGAATAGCAGAAAAAAAGATACAGCTCACTGTATATCCAAAGGATGTTTTATATTAAGGAAAATTTTTAAAATAAGTATTTGTTCTGCATAATTAAAATTAACAATGATATATCTGGTTTAAGACCAATAATATAAAAACTTATAGTGATAGTTTTCAAAGTTTTTTTTTCAAAAGCCACTAGAAATGGATTTCAACAAAAAATGAATATGTATGAAGAGACTCGTGCTTATTTTGCTGGCTTATGTTAATGAATTTATAGTATTTTTGTCAGTTCAATTTTTTTTCTTAGTGTTAAATATTTAGCGATTTTGTTAACTTAAAATCATGATATCTTAACAATCAACATAAGCTTTTTGGTTAAAATTTCACAGTATTTTCTTCATTTATAATAGTTGGAGTTATGACTTAGTTTTAGTTCAACTCCTTGATTAATATACAATAAAGAACTGGCGAAAATTTCTTGAACTGTTTTAGTTTATTAGATATTTTGTTTACAAAATTTTTTCAGTAATAATTAAGGCAAAAAGACTTTATTAAATACTTTTTAAATTTATTTTATTCAAAATATTATATTTTGAATAAAAACAAATTAGAAAACTGTTGCATATTGAGTTATCTGATTTTTTTTTTTATAGGTTTAATTGCTAGTATTTTTTATTTTTTTATTTTGTTTCTATTTTTACAAAGAATTGTTTAAAACCTTTTTCTTAAAACTTACTAATCAGAGTTTGAAATAATAATAAGTTACTATTTTAAAAAGACTACATTATTTGAAAAGAAAAATTTTTTTTGTTGCAGTTTTTGGAAAAAAATGTGTATACAATTTAAAAATATTGTTTGTTTTTTTTTTCAATAATTTAATTTCACTTTTTAACAATTTAAATTAAATTTGTTAATTTATTAAACAATCATTAAAAGTAATTTGTAAGAGCATTTTGTGTAACTTTAACAAAACATAATTTTGAAAATAATTTATTTCAAAACGCAGTTAAATAACACAACTGTTGCAACGTTAATAAATACCAGAACTTGTAATGAAATACATATATATTATAAGTAAGCCATCTTTACATGCATATCTATATTCACTAAAAAAACGCCACGTATATATATAAACATTGTTCCTGCTTGTCCGCATATAATTAAGCTCTACGGCTTCACATCCCGGAAGCTGACAATTGGCTTCGTTCCCTCGTCGACCGTGTAGTTCTTCTATTCTGGATATGTTCTTCCTTAGTTACAAGTAGTTCTGGCATATCATGTATATCAGATCTATCACTATTGAAAGGGTCGAGTTTCTCATTGTTGATGGGATCATCATGTATATCGTCTTCATTATTCATACGTGTGTTAGGTTCATTTAGGTGTTTGTTTATTTGATCACAGTGTGAATGTACCGGAAGAGTTATTCCTCAAAATGATTGCAGTGTCTAGATTCAGCCTGAGATATGAATGCAGCAAGTTCAGGTTTGGAATCTGGTTTTTGTCGATACCATAATGGTGTTCCACTTTCAAAACTCAAAGTGAGAGGAGATCTTAGCTGTCTCCCCATCATCTCGGAAGGGCTTTGATCTCCCTGCATGGGGTATTGTCCTATAGCCTAACAGCATTCTGCTTAAATATCCACATAATGAACCTTTATTGGTGAATACGCTTTTAACCCCATCTTTACTGTCTTTACCATTCTTTCAGCCGCTCCATTAGATTGAGGGTGGTATGGCGGGATTTTATACGGCAAGCAACCTATTTTCTTTAGCCACTGCTGCAAGGTGGTATCATGAAATTCGGCAGCGTTGTCGGACACCAAAACTTCCGGAACCCCATTTCTCGAAAAGACATTTTCGCAAGTACTGCCTTCACTGTGGCAGCTTCACGGTTATTTACCTTAATAACTTCCGGCCATCCAGAAAAGGAGTCTACTAAAATTAAAAACAGTCCTATGCCCTGCATATGGCCATGATCCATATGTACTCTACACCAAGGTTTACTTTTATTTGGCCATGTATGTAATGTCCTTCTTCACTTTTATTTCTTGTCCTTTATTTATTTGTCCTTTATTTATTTATTTATTTATGTAATGTCCTTCTTCACTTTTATTTTATTTTATCCTTCTTCACTTTTATTTCAGCACATTTTCCACAGCTTTTTACATATTCTTCCCTTATAACAAAAGCAGTCAAAGATTTTTCAATATTCCATTTACCAGGATCGTCATTTATAAATATCATGGTATTGTGTTGCTTGTATTTTAATGTTTGTGGGAGATTCAGTAACGTCAGTTGTTTTATGGAAATGTTTTGTAGGGACAAAGCGGTTGAAATAATGGCTTTTAAGTGGATGTAATTAGTACAATAAGGGCGTTTTCTGTCTTCAAAACTTGTACATGTTCTATTAAGTTTATATCTAAATTAGTTATACCACAAGCACCTGAGCATACGTCAAAGTTTGAATGTATTTTCATAGATTATTTAATTTTATTTTATTTTTTATTTATTGCTAATTTTTTATTTTGGTAATCGGCAAAACAAAACAAAAAAGTTATTCATCTAATAAATTGAACTTCCGTTCAATTCAATAAATAAATAAAGCTCTTTAATTAAATAATAAAATTTGAGAAAACTAAGAAATTTTAACAAATTAAGAGTAATTGACAAAAAATGTTTGAATTCATTGTTTTTACAAACAAATCGATCCTTGTCTCATATTTATAAGCAAGATGTAAGATAAGGATCGATTTTGTCACCCCACTTGTATAACATATACACCCAAAATTTACTTGAAGCGATAAAAAAACGATAACTTTGGGATACAGAAAAATTCATTTTTGTCTCACTAACTAGATCAAATATTACCAATAGGGTATCAAATTTCCAAACAATAGTGCAACCTCTGATTCAATCTGGTATCCGATTGGCACATCCATCTTCAATTATTTAATTAAATACGATTTATTTTTTTATTTAGGATTTATAAATATTTAGCAGTTCCAACGCCAAAGCATGGTCTGAAACTCTGTGAAAATAGAGAGTTCACAATGCAAAGACTTAATAAAATTGGAAGAAATGCAGTTAAGTCGTTTTATAATGTCTCTATTGCAAAGACTCTCGAGACATAAAGACTAACTAAATATGAACAACTTCGGGTTAAGAAGAAAGTTAAAGTTTTAATTTCAGAAAATTCCTGAAGATACTTATCAAATTCAAGTTCAGACAGTTCAATATTGGAATGCAAAGTAACAGCGAACAATTTTCAAAAAAATGTTTTTTTGAAGAAAACATTCCCAAATAATCTTTTTATTCTCTCTTGGTATTTTAAACTATTTTTATGTATTTTTACCTTGTAATAATGTTTACAGAAGATGTTTAATAAAATAATAATATATAATAATATAATGTAAATATAAGTAAGTATAGAGTTTAATATAGTTTTTAAAAAAATACTGCTTTATCTACTTTTGAAAAACAGAGTTTCATCAAAACTTTTAATTGAGCCAGTCGATTGCTAAAAAGTCATTATTCGAAATGCACTGCAATGGTCGCATGGTTTTCAATAGTGATTCGGTTTTGGATTTTAATGCTATTGTAAAATGTACTATTTAAATCTTAATGCTATCGTAAAATAAGCGTAACCTAAGCAGGTTCAAAAGTAATTGTAAGCAGTTCTTTAAAATCCAAAACTCTATAAACGATTAATAAAGTTAAGTCAATCTCTTTTTATTTTTAGTCAATCTCTTTTCATTTAAATGATTTTTAGTTTTTTATGAAATTTTATTGGAGAATTACAGTACAGGTGATGTTTTTATGTAATGTGTTCATCAAGGAAAATCTGAAAACTTTATAACGCAGTCTTTAAATCTCAATTTGGTCACTAAAAATTGGAGACAGATATATTGATAGATAATGCTCTTTTAAGCTAATGGAAGATAATATATTTTTTTACAATTTTGTTAATTTTTTTCGTTTGAACCAGGTAGAAATTTTTTAAAGCTCGTCTTTTAAAAAAGAAAAAAGGTTACAAATAGCATTGTTAAAAAGAAATAAATTAGTATAGTCAGATGATACTAAGTGAATTTGAGGCTTTATTTAAGTCATTAAAATAAATCAATGAAAGAAGTAGCCCTAATATATAAAGCCTTGCTGAACACCACAGGATATATCTAATAAATCTTTTTGATAAATCAGTACAGGAAACATAATTTTTTTCCGTTTAAAAATAACTTTCAAACCACTCTATTACCTTGTTATTTATTCCATAGTATTTAAATTGATGTAGTAAGTTGGTATGATCTACTGTACTAAATGCTTTTGAAAAGTCAATAAAAATACCGAGTGTGTATTGGGAATTTTCAAAAGATTTTGATTTTTCACGTATGATTTAAAAGATTGTATGTTTCATAGAATTAGGTTTTATGAAGCTAAATTGATTATGAAAAATTCCTTGACGTAATGACACTTTGAAATGACGTAATGACACTTTGAAAACTTAAAGGAGAATATCTTTTAGTTGTTCAAAACAATCTATAACTTTGTTATAACCATTCATGGTGTTATAGTTATATATATTGTTACCAGTTTTAATACTAGATTAGGCAAACCTGAAAGTTTTTTAAAAAAACGAGCTGTTTCAGAGGTAAATATGTTGATGAATTCAAACCTGGAAATTTTTTTGCCTGCAATAGCAATTTCGTTTTTTTTTTAATATTTTTTGTCATAAAGGTTCTCATAAAAATCCTTGCGGTCTTATCACAGTGCACCGTGGGTAAACATTTAATTAGGATGTTCACGCCTACTTCCTTATTAATGTCGCTTATAAGGATGGAGCCGGCGTCAAATACTGGCTTCGTGGTTCAAACCACTTCACCACGTTTGCATAAATTGCAAGTTTTCACGGCTACTTAGTTACAAGATTTCTTTTTCTCCCAAATGAGTTTCAAAATTTCTTAAAAATAATTTTTTTCGCAAGTATTTCATTACTTTATATGTTTTCGTGGGAGACGGATATTCCATTTTTTTTTTATTTGATTATTAGGATGGCCCAAGAATTCCTTTTGTTCTGATAAAAGAGCACCGTGAAAAAGCACTTAACTAGGTGGTTCATGTCTTCTTCCTTACCAACGTCTCTAAGCTGGCCAAAGTAAGCATTAACCTTGGATATCTTTGTTCTGAGGAAGATCTCTAACTACTGGTCCATGGTTGCTATAAAATATAATTTTTTGTGCTACGTGATGTTTCAAGTTGGTATTATGTGTTTCCTGTCACAAATAGAATCAGAAATGATTAAAAAATGTTAACTAAAAAAATGAAACATATAAAAATTTCCAAAAAAAAATATGCTTATTTAAAACTTTCCAGAATACGTGTTATTCAGGAATGTATGTTAGCTGTTATACCTAGTAGAAAACGTACCAGAAATATGTTAAAATGTATGTATGTAGAAATATGAATATGTATAAAAATGGACAGATAACACGCGTCTGAAACGTGATTCTATTACGTTTATACATAAACGCGAACACGCATTGGCCCAAAAAAAATTGAAAATGTTAATACTTAGATATTTTATTAAATTAACTTGTACACTGTTCAATATGCACTTCTATATTTTAGTTTTTATAATAAAATAATAATGCATTTTATATTAATTTTGTGATAACAAAATTACACCATAATCCTCAGAATATACGAAATTATTCAAATATACTAATTTAGTCTGAGAAAAAAGAAATAACAACAAATATTTTTTATTAGCACTGAGTTCTTTTATTAGTTCCTGAGATACACAATAGTAATAAATTTTTATTTCAGTTAATTTGCAACAGAGCAATATAATATATAATTCACATATTCTAATAATATTTAAATTACATTTGGTTTTTTTTATTACAGATATATTCTAACAGTTTTAAGCAAAGAAATCATGAACATCAAAATAATAGTTGTAAAAATGGTTTTGGGGTATCGTCACGAGATCGTGATCTTTTTGCTTTTCTTTGTAGACTTGTTCTGGAGCATCCCTACAAACAAACCAACAGTAATCTGCAACAATAGTCTCATTCTAACGACCCTGATATCTTTGTTCTATTACAGAAAAAACTTAGTGAAACTTTTTCCTATTTTCATCATTTACAGCCCCACAACTGGGGAGGAAGGAGGAGAAGAATGTGTTAGTGGAGTAAATGAATCTTGAGGGACATGTTACATCCAGGTTGATAGTATTTTTGAAGTAGTAGTGTTAATAGTTAAATATAGTTATCATCTCCTTTGTTGCCTAAAAATCCACAATTTACTCCCTTAAGAGCTTTCCAAGTTTTCTTTTCTTGCCCTTTCAAATCTTCGTTTAATGCAGGATTCTTCATAAGTTGACGTATTTGTGGCCTAAAAAAAATACCCTCTTTAACTATTGCATCACGTATTTTTAAAAATTTGTTTCTTAAATATCTAAAAACCTGTCCTTCCTTGTTCATACCTTTGACAAAATGTTAATTTTGCTTGGCTCAATCTGTATGGCCCATCATCTGTTAATACAAAATCAGGATAATTTGATATGGAAGGCTTGTTTTCTTTTTTTTCTTCAATTTCATCTTCATGGAAGATTTAGATATTTATTTGTTCCTATTTTCTTCATTAACAAACCTGCCTTAATGAGTGGGATTAGGCAGAAATGCTCCCTGCATACCATAGGAACAGCAAAAGCTAAAGATCTTTTTTTATTTCTCAATCATTCTCTCAGTGTAACCGAATAAGAGTTACAGCTTATATGTGAAGCCCATAACTTATCCTGGTCGCCTACCTTCATATCGAAGTAATGCTGGTAAGCAGTCTTAACAAGAGGTGTCATAGTTCTTTTTTGTGAGGAAAATGTTGTTTCACCACAAATGTAACAAAAATTGTCCACTAAATTTACACACTTCCTTGGCATGTTGATTTGTTACATTTTACACTCGTAAATAAAACAAAACAAAAAATAGATTAGACCAGAAACTTTAGCACACATAACTAATATCAAAAGTTGTAGACATGAATAAAACATTATATATAGTAAAAAAAAAATTACTTATTTTTAAAATGAAAAATTATACCATTTAGAAATTTTTTTTTGCTTTTATTGCTACTAAAATTAATTAGTCAATTTTAATGTCATTTTTAAATTCAACAGTTAAAAATACATAAGAGATTACTAATTTTGGTTCCGAGACAAAATCACTGTTGGGAAGTGTTATTTACCTTGTTTTATATATATGCATTATTTCTTACTATTTATTACTGTTTATACAACTATAAATTTAAATTTCAAACTTTTTCTAACACAATATTTTCTGTATATAAGATAAGTTGACAAAATTCTGTTGCCTTCCAATGTTCTAGTTCAGAAAGACATTTTGGACATCTACGCATTGCATTTCTAGCATTTGATTTAAAACCAGTCGTTTCTGAGCAAAGCTAATATGAATTTTTATTAGAATTTCACAAAAATAAAGAAATCCATGACAAGCTTCAAGAAACAAACTGCGCATAGACTGCGCAAATGAACGAACCCTGTTTAAACTATTTATTAGCAAGCATATTCTGTTCCTATTCTTAAGCAGTGGGTAAGCATATGACCTAAAGTAGCATCTGTTCTTAAACTTGCATTATCATTTGTATAAATACTTCTTTTTTTTAAATTGCCACAGAAGCACACTAATCGCACCCAGGCCTCCGCGGGAGTAAAAGAGCATAGAAATACTCTTGTTATACGAGTAGTGAGGGTTATACAAGTGGTAAGATTAAGACATTTGTGTGCATAAGCCTGTTACAAACAACTTTTTGCTTTTAACTTGTTCTTTAGGTTAAAACTAAGAGAAAAAAATGAGTGCCAAAAATTTTGACATTTGGGGCCGGGACCCATAACGTCAAACTTTGTACAGTTTGAAAAAATTTTCAAAATTTGAAAAATTTAAAAAATATGTATATTATTCAAAAGAGCTTGTCAAGAGGAAAAAAAATATATAAAAGTCATATGCTAATAACGTTTCCTTCTCAAGATACCACAGTGGGACAGAGTGTGCCAAAATACCAAAAAATCAATATCAGCATTGGACGGTAAAAATTTGACATAATGGTTAAGACATGTTCATTAAAGGAAATATCTAGTTAAAAAAACATTAAATATTAATTTAAGCGTAATTTTATGCGGTTATTTACGCGTTAATTTGACATGTGTTCCAAAACTCAAGTTTGCATTTTTAATTATCAACTTTCTTACGTTACTATTGTTTTAAATTAACTTTATTGACTTTCATTTTAAGCTATATTATTTTAATTAAGAATGTTTTTTTTGCTCAGGCTTTTAAAAATAATTTAGCGTAAATGTAATCATTAGTTTTTTTGCATTGAAAACAGACAGTTTTCGATATTTTTTTTTGCCTTTAACCTTTACTATTAGGTATCAAATAAACTATCCTTCAATACCCTCCAAACATTTGATTATGTAAATCTCATGCTAAATATATGTAAATAGCCATGCAACATAAATATTTTGCAACTTTTTGCAATAAAAAAAGTTATAACAAAAGATTTGTCCTCGGTTAATGGTCAGTTGATGAGAAATACTGAACATGTAAAAAAGATGTTTTGTACACAAAGAATACCTACAAAATCTTTCATTACTGTTATAGTATATAAGTTTTTTAAATATAAATCTAAAAAAGTTATTTTATGACAAAAACATGCATCAAAAAGTAATATTTTTAATGTTTATACTGATAAAAGTTGTCTTGTCCATTAAAAATATTTCGTATTTTTCACCAAAATAATTAATTTTTTAAATACTTTTTTTATTTTATATAATTACATGTTTATTACTTTATTTATGCATTTCATATATAAATATAGGAGTTCTAATAAAAAAAACTACGAAAGTAATTTTGGCACAAAAAACTCGATTTTGTCCCACTGTGGATACGCCGTATTTAAGAATATATAAAATACAGACCCAGAATTTGCAGACTCGCATAAAAAGACTAAAAAAATAGTTCTTTGCAGTAGATTATTCCCACCAGTAGATTATTCCATCCCCCAATGAAAAACTCAAAACGAGAATGTGCTTTCGGGTTATAACTGTTAGAAGTGTACATAGAACGTCCCTAATAAACATAAACAAGGATAAAAAAACGGCTAGCTTTTTTTTAGATGATCCAAAAGTTGGTTTGCGATTTTGAAGAAAATGCACACCTAGAACGTCTTCGCGAGCTATTGCGCATGCGCAATTTTTATGAAAACGTAGAACTTACTTTTGAATCATTCGAACTAAACATTGCTATTTATAAATTCAAATTCTTGAACAGCTTTTTGTAATGAAATAAATCAAGATGGATATATTATTCCATTGGTTTTGAACATTTATTTTATTACTGCACTTTTTAATGTTATTTTTATAGCGTAAATTTGATATTTTAATTTTTCTATCAAAGCATAATTTTATTATTCATTTATTTTTTTAACAAATACATATTTGTGTTTACTATTTTATTTTTGTTTTACGTTATTATCACAATAATTAGGGCAAATAACTCAGTAAAATTTTATTATTTGTAACTTTAGTACACTCTCGTCTTTGATATATAGGAAATTCGGCATGTAAAAGTATAGTTTTTTCCAAGACAAAAAATATTTAATATATGTCACATATTTAAACCGAAAATTAATAATTTGTGAATACCATAATCTAAAGATCTATTCACAAGATTCTCATTTATTTTTTTCATCTTGTAGTACTCTTGGTGTTCAACAAGATTCAATGAACTGACAGCACAAGCGGACTATTAAATATGTAAATACATAAAAATGTAAAATGAGAATGCAGTAAGTAGCATAAAGTTTGTATTTTATCTGATTTACAATTTACTAATGTTGTTGTGACAGAATAAAAGTAGTTTAAACTGAATGGATGTATGCATTTATATTGCATTTAATTTTTTAATGATGACTTCCTTGCCCATGTTTAAGATACAATTTATTATTGGTGATTTTAAATATCAAAACATATATAAACCAATTGAAGTAGAGTGCTATTATCCATATAACCCACAAGCACCCAATCAATTTTAAATTTCAAGAATGTTTTGGTTGAGTGTCATATTTTGCTTTTTACACTGCTATTTTAGGAATGTTTCTTTTAATAGCATGCTCTACCGATAATTATCTAAAATAATCTTGACTAATCCACAGAAATTATTGGAGCTTGTTAGGGTAGATTAGGGTAATATGAGCACCTTGGTAATATGAGCATACTTAAAAATTTCTTGATGTAAGCATTGAAGTTAAAGTTGCTTTGTGTTTTTTAAATCGACTTTATGTGGTGATAACCGGAATTAGTACAATCAGCGTAAATTTATATGCAGTAATTAGCGGCTATCATATAATTAAAACGCTGTTAAATCTTTTGCTTTGTTAAAATAATATCATCACGCATGAGTAAATCGGTGGCGCGAAATTTTGATGCTAAAATAATAAAATTAATTTTTTCCTAAAGAAAAATATGTTAGCTAAAAATCCAATCTATTTTTGTTTGAAAAACAATTCATATAAACATTTAGTTTTTACTTTTTATAGAGATACCATTTTTGTTTAATATGAGCATGCTCTATTTACCCAGTGTTTTTCATTGAAATTACTTAGTTTAAAGTCCTAAAATAGTAGTGGCTTAAACTGCTTTTTGAATAAAAACAAAACATTGTAAAAAATCTTAATATTTTAATAATAATATATATTTTTCTGTAATTTAAATTCAGAAAGTTTGATTTTTTATCGTTTAAAGCTTTGATTTAATAAAATTAAAAAAATAGCGAACCAATTTTTTTTTTTTTTTTCTAGCTCAAAACTTAGCACACCAGCCTGCAACCACTTTTAAGTTTTGCGATTCGACCCCGGACATTGTCATGCATCGTTAGATTCGTTACAATGAGTAGATTTAGGTTTGACATGTCACCGAAATCATAAAACTCCTTTTAGCAAAATATTACGTTTTAATGTGCCCAATTTAGGAATATTTTCCCAAATTCGTAGATTTTTTTTATTTTTATTTTTAAATAAATTTATTTAACAAATTTATCAATTATTTAAAAGTTATAGTCATTTAATTTTTGAAAATAATTCATAAATAGAATATATCGTTTGGATATGACTGTCATGAATATGTCATTTGTAAAATACAGCTACATTACATATATATATATACAAACCATTGATATTAACTAATGTTTTATATTATTAAGATTCTGTTTTTTAATAAACATATTTTTGTGACATTATCATAAAAAAGTTATAATTAAGTAAAGTTAAAACATAGATTCCAATTTGCAATATTTACAAGGTTTTTTCCTTTAAAACTGATAACAGCTTTTTTCAAATGTTCAGAAAAGGAGCTGTTACTTTTAGGAATTTTGAGTCTATTCCAAGATTCATTAACAAAACTGTAATGAATTGCTTCAACAGCTTGTTCAGAGTAGCAGCCTAATCCACACACTCTTACTGCACAAAAAGCATTTACATGTTTTATAATAAAATGAATTTTCAATGAAACAGTTATTCCATAGTCTTCAACAAGTGTTCTGTAGTGATCTTCAAAGTTTTTAATATGTGTTTGAAAATCGTTATGAAGTTTTTGTCCAAAACAAGACTTAACTAAACTGTTTAAAATTCTAAGTCCCTCTGCTTATGGCTTAAAATTAATTAGCAATGCACGCATATACTTATAATAACTTTTAAGAATTTTACGGGAGGCTTGCCATTAAAGGCATTCTTCTGGACCTCTTTTGAAATGTTTAAAATCGTTGATACTTTGGCCACTTCGTTTTTACCACCACATTTCTCTATATGATTATAAATATGATTAACAGCTCCCTCCATTAGGTGTAACTCTGGCGGAAAAGATAATCTACCACTAAGTGGTCGCTTGTTTCTACGTGTATCAATAGAGGATTAATAACATTCCAAAATTCTTTAGCATTACTTTTTATTGCACCTGATTTAAAAAATTTTGCGTACTGTTCCTCTAAAGAACCAAAAGTTCTAAGCTTCACTTCTTTAAATGGTTGCATTTGTTTCCATTTGCATATATGGCAAGGTTGTGTAGCCATAGCGCTTGGAGATAAACCAAACATTACTTGACAAAGCTTAAGATCAGCTACAAACGAGTAATTGTAATGACTTTCAGGAACATTCGGAACTAAAGCTAGTAAAAAAGAAGCTTTTACAGAACCTACTTTATATTTTGAATTCTGAGGTTCTTCATATGTACTCATTGTAGCTTTGTCTTCATGATTGTATGTGTCAAGTTCTAAACCTTCGCTCTTACAATCTGGCAATAGGTTCAAACAAATCTAAAATAAGATATTTTATATTTTTACAATTTTTCTTTAGTTTTATGATTACTTTCACTACTTTTTGGTTTTTTTAATTTATTTGGCATAGGTATTTTATTATTGTTTACTTTTATTTCAAGATTGTTTGTATGACTTCGGTGTTTTGTTGAAATAGGTATTTTTTATATTAAAAGTATTACTGAAAATATATTAAGTTGATATTAAACTAAACTAATAAGTTCTTGAATTAATAGAAACTAAACTAGAAACTAAAGTAAAAAATTGGCTTCATTAAGTTTAAGGTCCGACCTGAACAAGCTGGAGATTAAATAGATATTTGTATTTGGTAATATTAGGCTATATTGTTGTATTAGTTCTTTTAAAGTATTTGATAAAAAAAACCATAAACATTTGTATTTGATTGAAAGTTTTGTTTACATAAATTAACACCAGTCAATTACCTAAATTGACTGGTGTTTTTTATGGAAAAAACCAAAAGTTTGTTATGTTTTTCATTTTTAGCGCTAAAATAATTTTAAAATTTAATTTTAAGTCATCTTTTTTAAAAGGCTTATTTTCATTTTAAACATTATACTAATTCATTAGTATTGTCTTAAAATAGTTTTGTATTTTTTTTAACCTAAAATGTTTGTATTTGGAAAATGGTGATTACATATACTTGAATTTGAATTTGTATTTGAATACATATACTTGTATTTGAATTTGTATTGAAAATTAATGTATTTGATCAAATACAAACACATCAATTACTTACAAAAACTCTAACTCTGAACCAGAGCATAAGCTAATATAAATAAAAAGTTATATAAAAAAAAAATTATCATTTTTTGCCAGATGTATTTTAACTGTCCAGGCATCATTATTTAGTATATTTTTATAGTGATAGTCTGAAAGACTATCACTTCCAGAATGTCATAAAATGTCTTATGATGCAGTTGTTTTTAATTGGATGCAGGTCAGAATATCTCAGTTCTCTAATAACTAAAACATGATGCAACGGATGATTTATGTATAAGAAAACTGCTAGAACTGGATTTAAATATAGCTGTCTGGCTATGAAGGTACACAGAACAAAATAAAAACATGTTTAAAAAAAGGCGAAACGTAATAAGTCCAGAATGAATGACTGTGGAGTCGGAGTCGTGGAGTCGGAGTCGCGACATTTTTGGTGGAGTCGGAGTTGCTAAACAAAATCGCGACTCCGACTCTAATAATAAAACTTCTCGGTATTTCACACGCATGAACAAAATATTTAACCTTCAAAGTGCTTTTCATAATTTTGGCAAAAAAAAATTATTTTAAAATATTGCTTAATATCTTTAAAAGAATTCAAAGAATTTTTCTGAAATTTTGCTTTGGAGACGGAGTCAGAGTTGGATTCGAAGTTGGAGTCGTACTCGTACGAAAATTTCAACAATTGGAGTCGGAGTCGGAGTCAGTACTTTTTTTTTACAACTCCACACTCTTGGGAATGACAAACAGCATCAATGTAGTTATGAGTCAGAAACAGATGGGGAGATCAGCTAACTCAAACTAAGCCATAGAACTGTCATGTTCGGTTTAGGATTATCATGATCACTCCATGAAATATAAAATGAATAATAAAAATTATATATCTCTTTTTAAAGTTCAGGAAATGTCGACTTACATACAGCAAAACAAAGTAAATCTATTTATCCGCCTTTTAAACAATAAAGTAACTTTTGAAATCATCTATTCTTAGCTTAATTATTGTTCAGTTAAACACATCTTTTTAGTTGAAATAATGGAATTATGCGACATTCAGATTGAATATGAAAAATTCAATGCTGTTTTTTTTTTTGTTTTTTTTTTTAATTCATCTCCCCAAGGCCGATAAGGCCACTTCAGATGAGGAGCCTACTTGTGGTTATAACCCTCTCTCAACTCTATAACTCCAAAACACAAACCTTGTCGAACACGGCCGCTGCGCGGAGAAACAAGTTGAGCGCGGTACTACCAGGGACGTGGTGGGGATCGAACTTGGAGCCTCTCGCTTATAAAGCGAACACTCTACCACGACACCACTACCACATTAAATTAAGGTTAAGAAGAAAGTTAAAACTAGAGATTCAGAAAATTTAATTCCTAAAAATTTTCTTTGAATTTTGGTACAAGCAGTCTGGTTTAACTAATTATAAAAAGATTTTACACATCAGAGGATAGTTAAAGTGTTTACTCAAGGGAAAAGGAAAAAAAACAGCATAAAATATTTTATCAGTAGGAGATCATACTCTAGTGTTATTGAAAACAAGTTTTCTTTTTTGTTAGAGAGTTGGCTTAAACTAGTCACAATGATTTTATCTGAAAAAAACAGCTGACTTTTTTTGGCTAGCTTTCAAGTAGGGAATCTTATCTTGAAGTGTATGATAACTAAGTTATGTTATGTTAGGTCAAAGATGCCCAATGCGGGGCAAGATGACGATTTTAGGATAAGTTAATTCCATGATACCATTACTGTCTTAAATATTACGGTTAAATATTAGAATTTATCATAAATTCTAGTTTATAAAATAAGTAATACAAATAGTGGTGTAATTTTAAAAAAAAATTAAGTTTATATATTTGAATAGGGCTATGCCAAAAAACCTGCTAATCAGTTCACAGTAAATTTCAAAACAACAAAATAAAACAAATGTCAAACAAAATATTTTAATGCGCAATAAAACAATGTAATAATTGCTAAGCTACACAAGCATACAGTACAAGTAAATTTGCGTTATATTGCCCACAAGTTAAATGACACCAGTGTTCACAGGATTTACACATATCCCAGTCATCATCAAGCAATTGATCATTAGGATCACTATAGATAATTTCACAATACCAACATGAAATTTCTTCAGTTTTGTCAACTATTTTTGAAACTTGATTTTTGGATTTTTTTTGCTCTTTTTTTGGCTTTGTCATTTTTTTTTCTATCGTTAGTTACAGCTGTTTTTTTAAGCTGGCCCTTCTTTTCTCTAAAAGCTTTCTTTATTTTTTGCTTCATCAATTTTTCTTTTTTCTCGAGTGCAGCTAATTGAACTGCAGCTTTAAAAGGGGAACTTTTTGCCACTTCTGCTCGCTTAAATTTTCGTTGACGGCTAGCACTATTTGTAACCCTACAAGCAATAGGATAAGGTCGAATGTTCTCCGGTGATACAGTTTTTGGCACATCGTTTAACTCTGTTTGGGTCCTATCAACATTTGCATCTGCATTCGACTGAATGCATTTTGGTTCAGTGTTAACAGTTGGCAATGATAAAGAGTTGTTGTTGTTAAATGATATGGTCAATGCTGATGTAACTGCATTAAGTTTCACCTTTGATGTTGACTGTTGCTGGCGATCTTCAACTACTGGAACAAAATATTACAGAAAAAATTATATAACATATGTCATAAAAATCATCATTAAATTATTTAGGTTAATTTTACGTTAATTCATATTCTATTATTTAGCATAATTGTCCAATATTATAGATAAGCTGAAGTTATTAGCTTATTTAAATTATAAATTGTCAGGTAAAGATTTGTAGATAAAAAAAACAAAGACAAACATTTTTTAACTTTTAGTTTTAAGAAACAAATAAAAAACCGAACTGTCTAAATAATATATAATTTACATACTTATTCCTGATTGATTATTTGATATAATTTGATTTTTTGGTATTGGGCTATCACTGGTCAGTGATGGTGCAAAGTCAGTTGAAGAAAAGATCTGCAGATTAAAGGGCCAGATTCCAGTTTCTTTAAATCCTTTTCTTGCAATGCCAGTTGTTGCTGATCGGTCATATGCATGTCTTACAAGTGCAGGATACTGTGCTTAAGTGATTGGTCTACATGGGTGATTTACCATCCATTAATCACAAGTTTGATTGTAGTAAGTTTTGAATGGTGAAAAGAAGGTAACATCCAGAGGTTGCATCATATGGGTGGCATGTGGTGGCAATGTTAGCATTACAATTGAATGTTTTCTGCAGTATTCAATGACTGAAAAACTTATGCGTGAGTTATGGTTATCCACAATTAACAGAACAGGATCAGCAATAGTTGGTTTTGTGGGATAAGCGAAGTGCTTTAAATAATCTACACAAATTTCCTGCGTCATCCAACAAGAGTTATGGGCAAAGCCAACTGAATCAAGTAGAGAATTGTCCAGAAAATCATGCCGCATTCTTTTTCGTAGAAAAATAAAAGCTGGAGGTATGTAAGTTCCAACAGCATTCATGCTACAAACTATGGTTACGGTTTTTCCTCTTTCAGCAGAAACAACTTTGCCCACTCTTTTAATGCCTTTGACTGAAAAAACTTTTGGGATTTTTGTTGGTACAGTGGGTAACCCACTTTCATCAGCATTGAAGATTCTTGAAGATAAAAATTTATGCATTCTCAAGAGATCTCGAAGTTAATCAAAAAATATTGCAACGTGTGGGGAGATAAAACCTTGAATTCTACCCAAAGACGTCATTTCAGGAGTTCGTAATGAAATATTGTTGTGGAGTTTCAAAAATCCACTTAACCAGTCAAGACCAGCAATTTTTAATTCCCTGTTAAAATTATGTTGAACATTATTATGTTCTGCAAATTCAAATGCAAATTTTCTGAGCTGTACTTTGGTCATACCAAAAAATCTTTTGCTCAACTCAATTAAATATTCTGCAAGTAATTTTTCCATTTCCATTAAAAATATAGAACGAAATGTTCCATTGCTGATTGGAAATTGATCCGAAGATTTTTTAAGGTAACGCCTTTGTGCTGCTTCTGGAACTCCAAAATTTACAGCAGCGTGGTTCTTGCTGCAAGCATTGGAATTGCAAGCTTCAATAGCTTGAGTCATGTTCTGCATTGTCCAATTTCCATTGGCACCTCTGCTTGTAGTTCTGGTGTAGTTGCGAACCATTTTAATAACTACAAATAACACAATAGTATACAATGGGACTGTCAATATAATCAAATAGCATGCAAATACATGTACCATATTAGAAATATACTTTACACACACACACGCATACACACACACATATGTATATATATATATATATATATATATATATATATATATATATATATATATATATATATATATATATATATATATATATATATATGTATGTATATGTATATGTATGCATAAAACAGATTAAATATAACCATAAAGTATAGTTATTAACCCTAATCATATTAGCTATGCTTATTTTACAAACAGATATACGCATAACTAAAATTGACATATGCATAAATAATAATATTCACAACATAACTAAACTTAATTAACTTTAAAGTAACTTTAATTATTATTCTAAGTTATTTTATTATAATTGTGTTTATTGTTATAAGTTAAACACAACTAGGCAACAAGATTTTAGTTAAACAAAACTAGAGGCAGTATTCATACAGTTTATAGTAAAACATGTACTTCGGCAAAACGACGAACGAGTCATCTTACCCCGTTCATCTTGCCCCTAGACTACACAATCTTCAAATGTGCTTCAGAACTTTACATAAGTAAGTTATCATAGCTTAATACTACTCATTTGGCTTCCAAATTGAACAAGCTAAACGAAAAATTCTCGCTTACCTTTAGCAGGTGATGTAATGATGAAAAAAATCAAATGCAAGTGAATTTTTTTTTTTTTTCCTAATATCGGAAAAACCTTATTAAATACTTATCTTTCATCCAGAAAATAATATTTATAAAGAAAACATAACTAAATCTAGTAAATATAATCTACATCGCTCTCAGCTACAGTCAGCTTTCATATTTAGTTGAATTTTGAAGATAATGGAAGGTTGTCATCTTGCCCCATTCGTCATCTTACCCCATCCTCCCCTACGTTTAAGTGAGTTTTTTTAGCGCAACTAAAAATCAATTAAATAATTTTTTTTTTTTTTTTTACTTCTTCGTATGTCTAAAATTAAAGGAAGGTAAATTCTTCTTAAATTACTTAAGTTTAGGTATAAAATTTTGCTTCATAGTTAAGGTATTATTTTTTGATGTAAAATGAAGTTGATGCTATACAAAGGTTAAACATTAACTAAAAAAAACATTTTTAAACAAGTTTTAAATTATACATTTAATTTCTAACCAGTTGTATCTCTAAAATTATATATTAAAGAACAAAAAAAGTTAGTTTACAAATTTGAAATTTGTTTTTTCTATTTATTATGAATGTTTTTACTAATTTGAATATTGACATACGGCTCGTTAGATTTAAAAGTTTATTCTTTTAAGGTTTGTTTAAAAGTCTAAGTTCAAATTTTAAACATTTCTGTGATATGCATTACCCTTATTTTATAATGCCATAATACCATTTAGCAAAAAATCTGGTCTTTAAATTACCAGAGATTATAGTAAATATGTGTAAAATAGCGGGATCCATAAATATCACATGCGGTTTTAATAAGTAGCAATACTTAGCAATATTTTATAGTTTAACTAAGAAACATAAAATCAAACATTGATGATGTTTGATTTTATGTTGATTTTTTTTAATCTTTATTTTTTTGATCTTGATCTAAAGACCTTGTGATTTTCATTTATTTGACGTCATCATGTAAATGAAAATCATAAGGTTTTTTGATCAAGACTATTAAATCATATAAAAAAATATATATTTTAACAAATCTTTTATTTCATATTGATTATAAACAATATGAAAAACAAGGCTATTTTATCGCTAAACATTTAAAGCACTGAAGGAGATTTAGGAGAATTATTAAAATTGTGCTTGAAGACAGAGATTACTTTGCTGCGTAGCTTTTTTAAAATGTTGCATACACATTAAAAAAAAAAGGTAGAAATTTCTACCTTAGGGTAGGATATGTGATATATCCTTAGTAAGTTATAATTTTCTACCTTTTAGGGTAGAAAATTATATTAAAAACAATTATTTGTCATACAATATTCTAACTTAAAGGTATAATAATCTACCTTATAAGGTAGAAAATTATACCTTACTAGGGTATATCACATATCCTACCTTAACTAAAAATTTCTACTTTTTTTTTTTAGTGTGTAGTATTCTTAACTGTCAAGACTGCATGGTTAATAAAAAAATTTAAAACAATTTTAGAAAAGTTCCTGCTAAATGTAAAAGGCTTAAGGATAAAGCAGAAAAAAGAGTAATGAATATCTGGAAAAAAGAGGAATAAATATCCAGAAAAAAGAGGAATGAATACCCAGAAAAAACAATTCTTATTAATAAAGCACTAAATAAACTTGATTTAAGATTTTCCACCACTTTTACAAAAAGTAATCTACCCAATAAATAAGTAAAAGTGTCATCCCTATCTATAATACAGTTGTTTAAAAAAATTTAACAAAGAAATATTAAAAATAATTTCACTAAAATAAAGCTCGGATCTCATTTGCCATAATTATTATTTAAGTCTATATCATTAATACAGCTATTTTGTATTAAAGAACATGATCAATAAGTTAACAGCAATCTAGAATTTAGTACATACACGTGGTTGGTGATGATTACAAAAATATTTATACTTAATATTTACAGATGTTTGGAAACTTGGTCCACCGTGTTCATGTTAAAAAAATTGTTAAAGTATGCTGAGTGGCAAGGTAGCCGAGGTTTTTCAACAATTTTTGTAACTAGGTTATTATGATATGTAAAATGTAATTTTATTTTAGGCGCATTAAGGTGCACTAAAATTTTAGATGAAATCCGGAAAAAGTTAAAAGTGATAAACCTTCCAGAAGAGCCAATACTATTAAACTTTATGTGTCTAATGATTCAATAATGATGAGCGTATTATTCAATAATGATGAGCGTATTCGTATGACGTATTCATATGACGTATTCGTATGACGTATTCGTATGACGTATTCGTATGACGTATTCGTATGACGTATTCGTATGACGTATTCGTATGACGTATTCGTATGACGTATTCGGGTCATTGTTGATTAAGTAGTTGCTGATGTTCCACAGAAAGACAAACGTTGAAAATACCACAAAAATTCTGTCTTGTTGCTTTGAAGGAGCTTTAACATCTGCATCTCAAGATAAAGATTGTCGAATTTTTTGCAGTGAATATCGGTTAAATAACCAAAAAGTGACACACGTAAAACATACAATAGGCTAAATATTCAAATATATGTCACAGAAGGAACTAAAGCTTATGCTTATTTATAGAATAAACTTCACCAAAGTAGGACTGAATACATTTAAAAGGTATAAGTAGTAATAAATAATGCTGATAATAAACAAGGAGACGAGACGTGTAAAGATAAATTTAATCAAAGATAATTTTCTGACTTTATGAAAATCCCGGAAGTTTTTTTCCATGAAAATTCCCGGAAAATTATTTTTATTTAAAATCCACGTGAAACAAGTTTTAATTTGTTACCAGTACTACCGCCGGAATAATTTTTTTACCAAGGCCAGACTTACTAATTTAGAAATGCCAAACTTTTCTGTTAAAATCCCTTTAGGACAAGAGATAGAAATTTATCAGAAATAAAATTCTACACTTATTCTAGGTCAGTTCAGAAAAACAATTTCTTTAAATAAAAACTAAAATGGAGACCTGCCCAACCCAAATCCCCAGCCGCTGCATGTTCTAAAACCTGGAGTAACAACAGCCATTAAGGAATGACATCACCAAAATTACGAGAAACACATTTAAAATTATTACCAGTATAACTGCTGGAACAATTTCTATATCCAGGCAAGACTTGTTAACTAGAAATGTTAAACTTCTCAGTTAGAATACTTTTAAGGCAAGAGACAGAAATTTCTCAGAAATAAAATTCAACACTTATTCTAGGTATGACATCAATAAATATCACGAACACCCTACATACCAATTAAATTCAATGATTGTTCTTGTCCCAATTAATATGATGAACACCGACTGACTAGAATGGCCAACGCCGACACGAATAATTTTTGTATATCATACGCATGCGCATGATATACAAAAATTATATATAGTTAAGAATTGAGTAAACATAGGGTTGCAACCCTATGTTTACTCAATTCTTAACTATATACCACAAATTTACCTCGGACCCCATTGTTAAATCCGAAGAAATCATTGTCTCTCTTCGGTCACTCGTATTTTCAAACATTCTTGTAAACCACTGTTTTCAATTAGATTAGAGTAGTTCTAATACTCAACTTTATCTCTTAAGATACCAACAATAAACTGTATTGTGCCAACAGCAACAAACGGGAAATCCAACCATTCACTTTAAAAAAACTCTTCATGGCAGGTCAAACCACACATTTGACCACGCGAGACAACTTCTTACTCAAAAGAGAAATAGAAAAACTTAGACTCAGCCTTAGACATAAAATAATTGCCAACTTATCAAACTACAAACTATCGGAAACAGACCTAGACATGCTAGACAGAGGTCTGAAATTTATCACATCCCTACAATCGACATCAGAAGAGACATACCTTGCGCAACTAAGGAGGTTTAAGAGAAACTCTACTTTAAAAATAACAGAAGCCACAATAAAAAAGAAGAGAACGACAACAAAAATAACGCACTCAACTGACCAAATCCCCAATCTGGATGCAATGCCACCAGAACCAAAAAACGTAAAACTCAAGAGATACTTTCAAATTGTCGAAACGAAGGTAGCTCAACTCATCAAAGAAAAAATAAAAGACTAACGTAACATCAGACAAGAAGAAATTAAAGCTATTAGACGCCTAGAGAGGTACAAAATATAACCATCAAGGAAATGGACAAGGGAGGGGAAATCTGCATTATTAACACCAACTACTATGTAAAAAAGGTGAACAACCATCTCTCAGACGCAGTGACGTATGAATTACTCACGTACGACCCGTCAACAAAAAACAACATAGTCAACAATCTCATTGACCACCTATTAAAAATATATGTTATCAACGAAGGAGTAGCGGACTACAAGAGACCTGAGTTTCTAGGGCAAACACCACTCTTTTACGGCCTCCCAAAAACTCATAAAGAATACATTCCTCTTCGACCAATCGTATCTAGATAATCAGGCCCAACTGACAACATGTAAGATTACGTGACAAAATACCTGCAGCCACTAGCAGAAACCCTTCAGGCTTATCTAAAACACACAACACATTTACTGGAACTCCTACAAGATTTAGAAACCCGTTCCAAAAAACGTTCCTGCTAGTCACAGGAGACGTAATATCCCTGAACACCAACATACCCCAACAGGAAGGCATTGAGGCGATCAAACAATGCATCACCAGGAACTGAAGCTTCCATTTTTTATAATAAACTGCCACCGATGGTACCCACAACACACTTTCTTCAACTCGTAGACTGTATCCTCTCGAACAGCACTTTTAAGTTAAGAGATAAGCACTTCCAGCAACAATACGGCACCTCAACGGGAACAAGAATGGCCCCTCCATACGCCAACATGTTCATGGGCAATATTGACAAGAAAACTATGAGCAAATTCAAAAAGTCCGTCTTTTTCTACAAAATATACATCGACGACATTCTCTTCCTATTCGATGGCATCATCGAAGAAGTAGACATGCTACGGGGCTACACGAACAGCCTACTCAACTCAATAAAATTCACACTTAACGTCTCCAAACAAAGTGTAGAATTCATGGACGTCAATCTATGCAAAGACAAAAATGGCAGACTTTACTCAATATTACACCGAAAAAAAACTGACACAATGGCCCTGCTGAACTTCTTTTTAAACCATCCAAGACACCAAAAACTAAGCATTGCATACAGCCAGGCACTCCGATACAATAAAATCATCTTGAACACGAGGGACCTGGAGAACGAACTCAAAAACCTGGCAAAAATTCTTGTCACAAAAGGGTATTCTCTAGCCGCGATTAACCACCAATTCCAAAAAGCCCTCAAAAAAACTCAAGAAGTACTGCTCGGCAAACCAAAGGAAGCCACAAACAAAAAAAACTTCAATAACCACAACAACGACTCACACATCCTACTCATCATCCTACCCTTTGACTGCACAGGACAAAAAATACAAAAGAATGTCATAAAACATTGGAACATCATTGAAAACGACGCCTACCTTCATTGCATTCTACTTATAAAGCGATGAGAGTTTCCACAAACCACAAATCTATAAAAGACATATTACTAGAGACGAGACACAGGCAAGCCACGCAAAACACTGTTACCAGAAGAACGACGACAAAAACATAACACTATAACTTGTTTTTATACGCTACATGTAATTAAAATTGTGTTTGTAAATAATAGATATATTACACCTTTAATTATGTGGTTCTTACTCTGCCCTCCTCTACCTATGCCCTCTTCTGACTTTCGTCTTGAGGCAAAATCTGATCAGTCCACCCCTCCCCCCCAAAAAAAAAAAACTAAACCAATACAAGACAGTTATAAGTCAAATAGCACAAGTAATTTTAAAGGATACAGGTAAATTCTCTTCCATCCTCCCCCCCCCCACCCCAATTCCATTCCTGTATAGCCTTTGCTTTTTCACTGGACATCTGTCCAACTTTAGATAAATTTACACTAACACTCAAACTAAATAATTAATTTTGCCTCACTTCTCTTTACACGTACTTAGTGTCGAACAAAAAATCTTTAAAACCAAATATAATATCGCAGTTTTACCGTAAACAAAGCGTATTTTCTTTTTAACAATAAAATGTCAGACAATGGTTCAGATATCAATACTTTTTATTCTTATAATTTTCTTCTAAAAAACTTTCATAAGTTTTGTTTTCTCTGCAAATTTTTTGCATGATCAGTCATAGATTCTTTAGCTATATTGCGCCGTTCTTGTGAGATAAATTTTTTTCCACGTTGAATTTATATGAAAAAACCCTTCTTCAACTTTTCTGTTGTACCGATGTAATTTTATTTTTTTAAATAGGGTTTGCTTGCAGTTTGCAAATGACTACAGGTGTTTTTGTTAACTGGGTCAAGCAATTTATTTCGTCTTTTAAAGTATCCTAGCGCTGTGGTCTTGTTTGCTTATAATTAATACTTAACTGAAGCTATAGCAGAGTTTTTTTGTTACCTATGGTATTTATCATTCTAAATGATTGCTCAACGTGAGGAGTTTTAAGCAAATGAAGTCAATAAAATTTTAATTGTAAATAACCAAGCTGGTTTTAGAATAATAACAATATTAAAAATCAAATTATATTCAATCATGGAATAATAATTTATCACAAATAAATATGAGTTCATAAACATTATTTAGTTGCATTCGATCTTAAAACGTACAGTTCGATTAGAACTGTATCAGCGTTGTTTGTAAATAAATATGCAGGGCCAACTTTTTATAGCTATATTTAAAAATCATTTTACAAAACAAGTTGTTTTACATTTTTGTATTTTTTATTTGAAAATCAATAAATTTTTACTTTACTAATTACTCAATTTTTTTTTTCCGAGCTTGATTTCAATTTTTTGAGTTTTATTTGTTTGGAACGCTTTCGAATTTAAAACGTGTTTTGCTTAACAGAAACTATGTTTGGATATAGGTTAAAAACTTTTGTCAAAGTTTTGTTTTGGTCAACTCTTATCTAAAGTTTGAATGAATGTGGCATGGTTTTACATAAATTATCAAAAAAATGTATTGTCTTTTAAAAACGAAAAGTTTAATAATAATTATTATTATGAAAAAAAGACAGAATTTATTTAACCTAAGTTCCAAGGTAAACGATGAGCGTTTTTTTTTTTTTTTCTTTTTTTTTAAACATCTTCGCTTCCAACAAGGCTGCAAGCAGCCACTAATTAAAGTTAGAAGTTACTGAAAGAGAAAAGATGAAGATTGTAGAGCAAGATAACGATTGAAGATTGTAGAGCAAGATAACGTTTCCATTTACTGTTTAGCACACTGCTATAAGAATAAAAATTTTGTTACTAAGCAAAATGTTTACTAAACTAAAAGAAATTCGTGCAAAAAAAAAAAAAAAAATGTATTACCAATTAACCAGGTTATCAGTGGTGCATCGGTTGTCTTTAGGGAGTCATGTAAATCTTGGGTAGCAATTTCTGATATGCAGTTGTTGTAGTGTAATGAGAAATGCTGCAATACTTCCCGGTCCAGATCTATAGAAAATATTAAGCCAAAATGCAGATAGTTCCAAAAGTCACTTTTTATTTTGAGAATTTTTTCCGAATTAGTTGATTAAAAAAGAAATATTTTTTTTAGTCTGTTAAAATAACAAATTTCTGAGCCAAATGCAAATGTCTTCATTGACAAAAACACTCCAAAGTAGCAATTACTTATTGCTCTACGACAGAGCGAAGACTTTTTGCTTTAGATAAGACTCTAGAAAAGAGTGTAATTCCATTCTTCTTGGCAAAGCGTTCCACTATTTGCGGTTTTAAAAGCGCGAGTTTTTATTTTGAGTGGAGTATTTTGGTATAGTTGTTAAATATGCAGTACCAAGTTGGTCTTTAGGTTGTTAAGCTGTTGAAATAGTTTCATAAAACAGTTTTTTTTTTTATGAAGTCATTTTTTGTATGTATGTATGTATGTATATATGCATTTTTTATTAAATAAAGTTTTGGTATGTGATAGGATAGATTTGGGTAATATAAGCATACTAAAAATTTTCAAAGATATAAGTAGTGACCCAGTAGGCACAGGACATTAAAAAGACGTCTTTTAAACGTTTTAGACTTTTTTCGAACGTTCGGAAGACGTCATTTGAACATTCGAAAGACGTCTTTTTTAGGTACCGAGCCCCTTAGTTGTTTTGTGCTTTTTGAATTGAATTTATGTAGAAGCGGCTCTTAAATTAATTAAAACGCTATTAAATTCATTGCATAGTTAAAATAATTTCATTGCACACCAGAGTCTCTTGTGCAAAATTTTGTTGTTGAAATATAGATATTCACTTTTTCATAAAAGAAAAAATGTTAGCTAGAAATCTGTACCATTTTTTATTGGAGACAATTCATAAAATTTGTATTTTTAATGTTTAAAAGTTTGACTTGATGAAATTGAAAAAGTTAATTAATTATTATAGAATTATTATTATTTTTTTTTTAGCATTGCTATTTTGTTTTTATATAGTAGTATTGTTTCAACAAAAAGTGGTTTAAAGTATGATCTTTTAAAGCTAACTTTTTTTTATTATAAAGAACCAACATATTCCACAAATTAGTTCTAATTTTCAGGTTGGTATTTCTTTAATTAATTAATATTAATCTTTTTAGCTAATTTAAAGTGCTCATACTATCAAGTTTTTTCGGAAATATGAGTACTTTTTCTTTATTTTAAAACCGCGTTCGTAAGAAAAAATTTTGAGTGCCAAAATAACTGTATTTTCTCTAAAAACTGTTTATTCGCAAAAATTTTGAATTAAGCATAAATATTTTTGGGAATATTTTAATTTTTGTATGAGTAAAACATGATTAGGGTGTTGTGAGCACCGAAGGTGCTCTTAATACCCTAATCATATTTTAGTCATTTTACCTTTAAAACACCACGTAACCCCACACCAAATACGATTTTTTTATAATTTGGAGTCCTGTCACGGAGAAAACAGTCCGCGGAGTAAGTTGTCCGGTTGGACATTTTACTCCGGAGTAGAACGTCCTAGTTTGTCCTATCTGTCTGTCTAGAACAATTTACTCCGGAGCAAACTGTCCTGCGTTAGAGTAAACTGTCCTACTTTTTCGCGGATTGTTTACTTCGGACCACTCAAGCAATGTGTTTTAGGATTTGATTAAACGATGGTTTGAGAACTCGCGCATTATTCTACGGAATAAAGAAAACTTTAACACTTTACATACTAAGCATAATATTATTATAATTAACATAGTAATATTATGCGTCATGTAACTCATACAAATAAACCTGAAGCTTTTTAGTTCACAAGGTCATTTTTTACCGGTTTAAAAGTTTAAAAAAATTAAAAAAATGTTAACACTGACATATTTAGAACTTTATATTTCGTTTAAGGTTCAAGTTAAAAACAAAAATTATGTTTTTTATGTTATCTTGTTTGAAATTTATTCTAGATTCAGAATCAGAGCCGTAAGCACAATTTTAATATTAGGGGGCCCTTGGGTTCTTTTAAAGGAGAAAGGGGATAAAAAATTTGTTTGAATTATTTTACGTATATGTTTTTCCCTAATAATTATAATTTAAAAATTTTTTGGAGGGGCCAAGGCTCCCCCGTTAGTTACGGCTCTGAGAATATATATATATATATACATTTATATTATTAGAATATATATATATTCAATATTATAAGAATAATTGATTTTTTTTTAGGTGAAGTTTTTTCAGCTCCTATAGCAACGCCCATAGTAACGGCAATTTCCTGACTTTTAGTAAACTAAATTTTTTAATTAGTACCTAATTGTTTTTGCAACCTTTATTTCAATTTATTTAGTACCAAATTAACTTTTGCCGCATATATTACTTATATATATTTTTACATGTGTTTTAGACAGAATTCTTTTTAAGCATAAAATTGAAAATGAAAACTTGAAATTTTCAGGGTGTACTCTTTAACAATTACTTGAGGAACTATAGCAGAATCACAGTAAACTCATAATAATATTTTAAGTTTTGAACAATTATCTTAAATAAAAAATTGATTTTTTATTTTTGCTTTATTTTAACTGCTTAGATCTGCCATTATGATAGAAAAATTTTTATCGAAAATTTCCAGGTCAGTAAAAACGTTCTGAAACCTTGTAGTGCTTGTTCTGCTAAGGTGATAAGTAAGATGTTTACTATGACAATAACAAATAATTTACTTTCTCTGCTCTTTGTTAAAAATAATCTCAATCCATAAACCCTTCTTTGTCATATCTTTTAATTGATTACCTCCCATTCTAAACCTGGAAAACATATATTCTCTTTTCATTGGGAGTACAACTAATAGACCTCTTTAGTTGAGTAAATATTAACATCGAAAAAGTCTTGTTCTTCTTTTTCAAATTTCGAAATATGGTCATAATTTTTGTTCGAAAATTATGACCATATAAAAATTACAACCCCCTCAAATTGAGGGGGGTTTAAACTTTATATGGTCATAGTTTTTGAACGCTGAGAGATAATACTATGAAACTTAAAAATTATCGATGAATATAAGTCTAATTGAGAAAAGTACAAAAAATACTTTATCAACTTGGTGCTCTCACGTTTGGGGCAGGTGTGCAAAAATTTTGGGGCTTTTTTGTTCCCAACCTCCAATCATCGCAATTTTTTGCAAACCCTCAATATTTGAAATAAGTATAAACATATAAATGTTTGGAGTTAGCTCCGTCTCTGGAAGTTAGTTATCTCAAAGATCAAAAAATGATGGATCCGCCACTGCTGCTGTTATTATTACTATCGATATTATTGTTACTAATGTCAGTATTGTTATTGCCATTATTATTTATAATGACATTTTTATATATTGTTAACTTTTCCATTGGTATCGTTATTATAAATCTGTACTGTTATTATCTTTATTATATATTATTAGCAGTATAATTGTAGACTTAATGTTAGTTATGTTACTATTTGTAAATGTCCTTGAATGAAGATCTTTATTTGGAAACATATAATTGATTGATTGACAAGTTTTTATTTAAGAGTGTTGTTGAAAACCTTATTTAGTTTGTTTGTTTATTTTTTAATGATTTATTTAATTGGTCCTTTTTTTTAGTAGTTGTTTTTATTTCATGGTAAGTTGCTACATTCTTTACATCATCATTATAATTGTTTAGAGCTGTGGATTAAACTTGCATATTTTGTGGCACGGCAACCAAGGGTGCGGATTTAACTCCCTCCTAAGAGTTCGAAATCAAATATTTTGATGTTTTATTTTAAAGTAGTTTTATATGTTTTAACTAATACTGTTGTAATATTATTTATTCATTTATGAATTTATGTAAAGTTTTACAGAATAATAATGGATGCCTACATAAATTGATTGATATGGCAGCAGTGACAGTGAAGTTACATACATTGATAAACTCAAATAGGTATAAGGAAAGTAGAGTGTACCTATATTCTTTTTTTGCACTTCTATAGTTTGATATGAACTTGTATAAATTAACAGCAACTAAATGGATAAATAACCACCAAAGATATTTAATCTTTGATAAATATATTACTTAAATAACTTCTTTAGCAATAAGTTAGTGTGGCAGTGCGGGTTATATTAACAAAATATTTTATGTTTAATAAAAGTTTGATAATTATTATATTATTATTTTTGTTTAATAAATATATTATTGTTTTTTCATCAATGATATATCGGTTATATTGTCACAAAATTGAATACCCTGTCCCTCCACTAGGGTGGTCCATTTTCAACTTTTTTTTGAAATTTTAACCGGGGTTTTTACCAGAGATGACATTTTATTTAAAAACGCTAAATACCAAAAATTTCGAATTTAGAACGAACTTTACATCCCCCACAAGACATTGGAAGTTCAATTAATGGATTGCGCAAGTGTTGCGCAAAGTTTTTATAAACAAACTGTTGTTTTTTCTTAATGGGGTTCACACAATTTATTCGACAATCACTTAGGAATAATTCTACAAAAATTTATTAATTTACGACTTATTGTATTTATCCCACAAGAGGTTTGTTTTAAAACACCATAGATATTGCGTAACATAATTCAGTTTAGTTACTATTATACCAATACATTTCAAACGTTATAAGATCGATACTTTCGTTCCATTATGAATTTAATATTGTGAAATTGCATTTAAGGAAGTCATTAAGTCTTAATTCTCAAAACATGCCGCAACAATAATAAGTTTAATTTACAACGTTTTAAATGAACATTATTCTGTATTATTTTAATGTTGCAAAGTATATATCTAAACGTATAATCAATAACAGCGCTTATTATTACAAGCTTCAGTCTTGTATTAAACCACGACAATGGCTCCTATACTAAAAAAGACTAGTAGACCTAGTAAAAGTTTTGGAAATAATGTATCTATTAATGCAGAAGAGTCAGTACTTAGATCAGGAAAAAAACGTTTACTACATTTGATACATATTCCAGCTATTGCTATTAGTGCTAGTCAATTTACCGATATTTTAAAAACCAATAATTCGGTAAAAAAAAAAATTATTACCGGGTTACCGGTAATTTACCGGGTTTTTTTTCTAAAGGCTTAAATAGTAATAATAATAATCTAAACACTGAAAACAACAAAAAGCATAACAAATGAATATATTAGTAAAACAGCATCAGTTTTCAGGTCCATCCTAGTTAAAAATAAATAAATAAAACAATCAAAAAGATTTTTTTTATATAATAAATTATAATTAATTCATTTATTATACATTAACATTTTTGTATTTTAGCGTAAACATAAACAAACATAGACATAAAGAAAACTTCATTTTTAAAATAAAAATAATTATATAGTCAATTCTTTTCAAGGAGCATAAATTGATTATTGAAGTAAGCTCTTAAAAAACACATTACATTTAATGTTTCGTCGTTTAAACTTGTTCTGTACCTTGTGCCAATTAAACCTGCTGCAAAAAAAGCTCCTTCCGACTCTACATTGGTTGGGCGAACTGCTGAAATATACTTTTGGAGTTTGTTTAAATATTTTCCTTTAACATTTTGTTCCTTGAAATACGCCATTTCTTTCCTGACTATATTTAAAAGACCGGATGTTGTCTTCGGATCACTAATCTCTTCGTGAGCAATAGTTACCATTTTTTCTTAAATTTTTATATCAAGTTTTTCCTTCATTGACTTTGCTTGACTTGATGTCGCCATTGCTGATAAAACCGTAGATTCACTAGTTGATTCAGTTTCATACACTTGCACAACTTCAGCTTCAGTAGTTTCGGAATCGTTTTTTAAAAATTGTTGAATGATTTCTACAATATTTTTTTCCATAACCAATTTACTTGTTGTATTAAACATGCCATAGTCATTTTCATTATTTAAAGCTGTACGTGGACATGGTTCATGAAGATATGAATATATATCAGAATATACGGTTCTTCTCTCACTTATTCGAAATATTAAATCTTGTTTCAGTTCATTACTTAAGAAATTATTTTGGTTACTTAGTTCATCCAACATGAACCTAATTGTCAAATCTGCAACATATAGATTCGTGTCCCTTGAACAGAGAGCTTCCACAGCTACTTTAACAGGTTGCAAAGCCATTATTATATTTAATACAACATTGAGATCATTTTCTGATAAATCTATATCGGATTTGATATCGATTAGACTCTTACGAACGCAATTTTTAATCTCATAAATTCTTTCCAACATTATCAACATACTGCCCCACCGTGTTTTTGTGTCAAGGATTAGCGTAAGTTCTTTTTTAAATTCATCCTTAACATGTTTTTGGAGGATGCCATTTTTTGTTGGTGATCTACGGAACATGACAACAATTTTTCGAAGTTTTGTTATTATTGGGCCTATACTTTCATGTTGAATTGATGAATCAGTAGTTGATGTATCCTCAATAACGTCAAAAACTCCAATATCTTCCATTACATCGTCCTCTTCATCTTCACCATGTTCAAATTCAGTAATAGCCACTTCTTGATTTTCTACGGAAATATTATCCGAAACAGATCTTTTATACAGCACCTTAATTACTGATAACTGGATGCCGTGGGCTAAACAAAGTTGATGATTTACGTCCAGTAATCTGCCTACCTTTTTCATTACGGCGGCCCCATCCGTAGTAATGGAAATTATGTTTTCTATCGCAATACTAAATTCTGTAAGTGTATTTTGAAGATACGTTATACATTTTTCAGCAGACATCGATCCTTTAATCCTAACCAATCCGAGATTCCAAAATACATTATCATACGAGTGGACATTCACATTCATAAACCTTCGATTTTTGAGAGATGTCCATTCATCGAAAGTCAAGCTGAATAATTCACCACGGGCTATTCTTTCTGATAATTATGTAACGATTTGTTTTCGGATTTTATCACCGTACTGCAACACCATTTTCTTAATTGTTTTCGGAGACTTTGGGCAATCATATCCTTTGGATTTAAATAATTTCTGAAGATCGTATGATGTGCAAATCTTTTTAAATGATAAACAATCTCGTGCCGTCAGTTGTGCTAAAACAGCTGGAAATGAGTCAACAATCGTTTTAATAATGTTAAAATAATCAGAAATTTTTGATCTAGAATTTGTATCATTCGTAACGGAAGTTGTGGTATTGATATTAGAACAGCTAGCTTCTGCATCATCATGTTGAACTCTTTTTAGCAAATTAATTTTATGTTTTCTGATAAGGTGATTGTGCAAACCACTTGTGCTGCCGCCAGAGCATTTTATATATTTTTTTGCATACATTGCATATAGCTGAATCGCCAGCTTTCGTACGTAGAAAATGATTCCACAATTGATTTTGTCCGGATCCAGCAGACATCATAGATAAGGCATCAAAGATAATTTTTTTTTAAAAAATTCGATATGTAAATTTTGGAACACAATACAAATATATTCTATAATATAATTTTAAAGACTTTTTGTGAAATACTTACTCAACACAATAAAAATATAGAATATTCGCTTTATTTTCAAAGTTATGTTTTGTGTTTATTTTCAATTTTTTTTTATGACACTTAATAATTTTATCATCCAGTGCAAAAAACCAAATAATTAAAAAAAAACTCACTAACCCACTATTTAAATTAAATAAAATGTCACCTGTAACTGTAACCAGATGGGACGCGAGCACAAAATAAACTGAATGTAATTATAAATAAACTACATAAACAAATCCTAATTGTACAGCGGTTGCCAAAAGTCTTGGAACAAAACATTTAACGACCAAAAAAATTTATTTTTGATCTAAAGTATACATTTTGAAAGTTTGATGCTTTTGTTTTTACATAGCAATATGTTTATAGTTACATATTTGTATATTGCGCAATTTATTATCGTTTTTTATTATTCTTAAGCAATTTATCAGCTAATATATGCCAGAACTTTCACCTAAAAAAAGAGGAATTATTGCTGCATTATATGAACAAGGTTTAGTTCAAAGAGAAATATCTGAAAAGCTTGGTTGTTCATTATCAACTGAAAGTAGAACTTTAAAAAAGCATAAAGAAGAGCCCCAATTAAATTTTACTTCAAAGATGAGACCAGGCAGGCCCAGAGCAACCACCTCAAGAACTGACAAACTTATTGGCCGGATCAGCCATGCAAATCCACGGCTATCTGCACACGAGATTTCAAAAGAAATTTTTATTAAGAAAAAAGTAAGTGACCGAACAGTTAGAAGAAGGCTTTTGGTTGATTTCAAAATGAAGGCATGCAAGCCAGCAAAAAAACCTTTTTTATCATTAAAAAACCTAAAAGATCGAAAAACATTTTGTCAGCGCTACAAAAATTGGACTGGAGGAAATTGGTCTAAAGTTCTTTTTTCTGATGAAACATGTATTAAACAATTTAATGTTACAAACAACTTTGTAAGAAGACCTGAAAACTGTTAATATATGCCAAAATATACAGTTAGCAGTGTCAAGGCTCCTGTGTCTTGTATGGTTTGGGGTGCTGTTTCTGCCAAAGGACTCGGGCCATTATGGATAATGCCCAAGAATACCACAATAAACAGCAAAGTCTATTTGGATGTTATGAAGGAGAAGTTGCCACTTATTTCTGCCACTTATTTACTGCACTTATTTCCAACAGGATGGTGCACCATGCCACACAGCCAAAATTGTAAAGAAGTGGTTTGCTGATGAAGGAATTCAAACCCTTGAAAATTGGCCTGGGTCATCACCAGATCTTAATGTTATTGAAAATTGTTGGCATATTATGAAAGTAAAAGTTGCTGCCAAAAAGCCTAGATCCTATAATGATTTAGTTGAAGCAATCAAATCAGTGTGGATCCATGAAATTACACCAGACTGTTGTACAAAACTTGTTAACAGCATGCCAAAACATATCTAAATGGTTATTGACAATAACTATGCTTCCTTAAAATATTGAACTTTTATCATGTATGTGCATGTACCTATCATCTTTAAAATGTTATAAACACTTATTTTATTGAAAAAAATAAAAAAATTTACTAATAAATTGTTTTTCACACAAATATATTGATTTCGTAACATAAAATATGATGTTCCAGGACTTTTGGCCACCACTGTATGTAAATATATTTCTTTCTCTATTAAAAAACGAAAATTTAAGAAAAATCAATCAAGTAGGCTGTATTTTTTTTAGAAAACAAAATTCTTTTCCATTATAAAGTTCTTAATTTTTTGCGATTTCAACTGTTTTTTTATAATATGTAAAAAAGTTAGCTTTTTTGTAGAATTTTTCTTTTTAGTTAGAAAAAAATACTACTAATAATTTATTCAGAATTTCCATAAAATTTTACAGAATTACCGGTAAATTATTTGAAAATTACCGGTAAATTTAAATATAATTTTTAACCAACTTACCGGTAAACCGGTAAACCGGTTTAACGGTTTTGCTAGCCCTAGTTGCTATAAACAAAAATATTGCCAATAAAAAAGCAGTCGTTCTTCTCGTTTAAATTATTGGATTGTTGGTTTTTCCTTAGAAAACTTTAAAGGAGGAAAACTACCATTGAATAGAGCTATACTGCAAAAATATCTTTTTGAGAGAGAAAACAATCCAATAAAAGAAACAAAACTCATTGGAAATCATCTAGTTAGCGAAATTGTTGAAAACATTTGGTTACCTGCTCGTATTCCAACAAAGGT
Organism: Hydra vulgaris; assembly: GCF_038396675.1. Classification (NCBI taxonomy): domain Eukaryota; kingdom Metazoa; phylum Cnidaria; class Hydrozoa; order Anthoathecata; family Hydridae; genus Hydra; species Hydra vulgaris. Next base: position 11,494,753 of record NC_088927.1, read on the forward strand.
TAACAAGAACGACTGTGCTGATCAGATTGTCCGTTTAGTAAAAGAATATGAGACGCTGATAAAAATTCCTGAAAACAGAGGACAAGAAAGAAAAGTAAAGCAAAACGCTACATCTTTTACAACTAAACTGGACAGTCTGTTTGATATATCACATACAGACACTTACACATTGCTGAAACACTCTGGTAACGAACGAGTGGCTTATTGACTGGGAATTTCTAAAAAGCAAACGAAAGTTTCCTCAAGTGAGCTCAATGGCTGGAGTTGACAAAATACTTGCTGAAAAAGAGCAACAACGCTAAATCAAACTACAGTCTCAGGAAAGAAAGAAAAGAAAAGAATTGCTTCATATTAAGAAACAGTAACTCAAATGTTTAACTATTACTGATAATATTGAAGTCAACAAGGGCGACGAATTTTCTTCAGATATTACGGAAGAAGATGAAAGAGACAAAAAATTTTCAGTGAAAGAGAAAAAAAAACACCATTACAAATCACCGATAACGATGAAAATTTCAAAAAGAGAGCTGTTAAAAGAAAAATGTGCAGTTGCTGATTGATCCGGTTTTAGTGAAAGACAACAGCTACTTATTTTGGGAAAGGCTTTAGCATTAGGTGGAGTAGCTTTAAATGATGTTACACTTTCTAAATCATCAGTTCATAGAGCAAGATCGGCTAACAGAATTGAAGAAGCTAAATTAATTGAAGAAACTTGGATTCCACCAGAATATTTGGAAATTCATTGGGATGGAAAAACGTTCAAGCAAGCTACTGGAAAAAAGGAAGAGCGACTTGCTGTGTAAGCAGGGCCACCTCCTAAATTGCTAGGTACTCCTAAAATTGCTGACGGAACTGGTCGAACGCAATGCTGTTTATTTATGAACCTAGTTGATAAATGGCAGTAAAAAGCATCTGTTGTTGCACTTATCTATAATGCAACATCTGCAAACAGTGGAGCATATAATGGAGCTGCAATTCTAATTGAGAAGCAAATTGGTCGTTCTCTACTTTGACTTAAATGTAGACATCATATTCCAGAGCTCTTTATAAAAGCAACATCCAATGCTATTTGTGGTCCAAACAAATCCCCAAGAGTTCAGTTGTTTGAAAGGTTCAAAGAAGAATTTCATAACCTTAACAACAATATAAAAGAACTTAGAGTGTGGGACTGGCCTCATGATCAAAATAGTTTTTTATTTCAACAAGCACTTAAAGTAAAGAAATAAGCAATAGATTGCTTGGAGAAAAAAACGTTTCCTCGTGAGGACTATTGCGAACTAGTGGAGCTTACACTAATTTTTTTCGGTGGACATATTAAAAGAGGTTTCCGCATTCAGTATGCTGGTTTTGATCATCCTGCAAGGTTTATTACAAAAGCTGTTTGTTATACAAAAATATTCCTACTATCCCGTTCTTTTGAACTTACTGATGAAGAAGCAAGAAAGGTTGAGATGATGGCTGAGTACATTAGTCTTTTTTTCGTAAGGTACTTTCTTCAATCTGATATTACTTCTGCTGCTCCAGCTAATGACTTGCATTTCTTTTATTTAATGAGGAAATTTAAATCAATCGACCTTGAAAGTGCAGAGGAAACCATCAAGTCTTATGAAAGACACCTTGGATACTTATCTGATGAGCTAGTAGTCTTTTCCTTGTTCGACGACTCTGTGAGTTATGCAGAAAAGACTATGATGGGTCAGAAACTTATAAACTTACCAAGACTAAATTATTAACTCAATAAACTGAAGACTCCGATTATTATTTGGCGCGACGAAGAAAAACCTTTTTTATTGTCTTTTATTGGCAAATAGTCATGGTTGCTTTTTCATTTTTTAAAATAAAACAGACCCCAAGAATGGCTAAACGTTTCATCTGAACATTAGAACAAATTCGAGGACTTTAACGCCGCAAAAAAATTTGTATGCAATCTTTCTTGTGTCAACAATATTGTAGAGCGAGGTATCAAGCTAATAGAAGACATTAAAGACAGATTGTTTTGATCCAGTTGAGAGAGAAAAACTTGCTCAAGTTGTGGAAAAGCATCGAAACAGCTTTAAAGGTGCATATTTCTCAAAGAAATCAATTGAAATTAATTTTAAACAAACAAACAAATAAAATTTCAGTTACGTTATTAACTGTATATTTATTAATATTTCAATAAATCTTTTGTGGATATGTACAAATAGTCGTAAATTAATAAAATTTTGTATAACTGTTTTCTAATGGTTAATAATTAAATTGTGTAACCCCCACTAAGTAACTATAAAAATTAGTGTATAAAAAAGTTGCATAACCCTTGCGCAATCCGTTATTCTAACTTCCAATGTTTTGTAGGGGATCTAAAAATTGTCCTAAATTCAAATTTTTTTGTATTTAGGGTTTCTAGATCAAATTTTATTACTGGTTAAAACCCCGATTAAAATTTCAAAAAAAAGTTTAAAATGGACCACCCTATCCCTCCACCCTTTAACCCTTTAACCGTCACCTAATTTTAGCGCGCAATAGCCTCAGCGTCAGGTTAATTTGAAAAAAAAAAAAAAAAAATCTATAAAAATTGCATTTATAAGATAAAGTGAACAAAATAGTTAAAAAATTATAAAATTACATAAAACTAGATCCATATTAAATACTAAATAGACATTACTTTAATATAAAATTAATATTTTAATACAGTGTGATATTTTTCAAAGCAAGGTGCAACACATAGTGCAACATCACATTTTGCACAAAAGTAACGTGATTCTTTTCTTGTTTTGTTTTGTTTATTATAACAAACTACGCATCTTCTTGTAGCATTAACTTGATTTAGGAGAAGCTTGAAGCGTTCAATTAGACTACCTAGTACTGGTTGAATTTTTGCAGAGCGATTATAATTCTCCTCTAACTCTTGATTGTCAACAAAGTGGAGATACTTTTCAATTAGTAAAAGTTTATTTTGAGACATTTGGCGTCTAAATCCAGGTGTTGTGATTAGTAAGATTTTAGAATAATACTAGTCATTTCTAGGTTTATGTAACAAGCCACGGTATATTAGTACAGCTAAGTACATTCGAATGTCACTAGGTGTTGTGTCTACCCATTTGGAAAGACGTGATGTCTTAGAGTGAAGTTTACCTAAATTACTTTGATCTGCATATTTGTTTGTCATTTTGACTATCATATCTATAAGTTCATTAGTGAATAAGAGTTCAAAAATCTCCAGAGGGTCATCTGATGTTACAGACTCGTGGACACCTGGCTCACTATGAAATATTTGCCTACACATACCTGATACAGGTTTACATTTTGTCCAACATAAATTATTCATAACTTTTGTTTTTTTTGTAGTCATTCGCTGTCTTTTTTTAATTGGAACAACAAAAGAAACAGGCTGGGTAACAATACTTTGATTATTTTCAGCAATTGACTTTTCCATATCATCATCGCTGTCCTCTTCAGTGGAGATGTCTGTGCCATCTATAACATCATCAAAGTCACTACTACTACAGGCTAAAATTTCTTCGTCACTTTCAAGCATAAATCTAACAATATCTTCTGTTGAGTTCAGTTTCACATCACTAGCTTTTTTTTTTAAACTTGCCATTTTTTAACAGTGATTACTAAAATTTAAATTAAATCAGTTATACTCAATGAAAAATATCCATTATGAGCTTAAAATTTCCGTAGAAGAATGTTTTAGAATATATGACTGGTCTGACGGCTTCTATTTTAGTATTGTAAGTGTCACACTGCTTCAAATAAATTTTGGGTATATATACGTCAACGCCGTTTTTCGAAAGTCTGTCATGACGTATATATTCGTCATTAACGGTTAAAGGGTTAACAAATTGTCACAAAATTGCCAACCTCTCTCACTATTGCGTAACGTAATTTGTGGACGACCCCTAAGTTTAATTTTTAACCATTTGTAAATGAACTCAATTGTAAGATCATTTATTGAAACATTTTTATAAATTGATTGATTGAAGTTAATAAATTGAAAATAAAGTAATATTAATACTACAAAGTTCTTCCAAATATATTGGCAGTTAAACTATTTTATATAAAAGTAAACCACAAAGATAGTGGTTTACTTTTGTATAATAGCTGAAATAAGCGGAGTAACCATTAACAAGTTACTTTCTATAAATTAAAAATACACTAATAAAAATGTTATCTACTTTTTTTATTAAAATTAGATCTTATTAATCTTACATGTTTGTTCAAACAATGTTAACGAAATTAATGAAACATGCATACACATTTTTGTATATCATTCTGTGCTAGAGAAAAGATGTAGTACGAGAGGAGTCTAGTATTATTTAAATTACTGTTTATATATAAGAATTTCAGAAAGAGAGATAATACTTATAAAATTGTTATGTCTTGGTAGCATATACACACTCACACTAACTGTCACAAACGCTTAATATGATACAATAGTTTTGTCTCCATTTTTTACTTTGTAATGAAAAAATTTTTTATGCCTAATAAGTTTGTGTAAACTCACAAGCAAAAATGTATATAAATGTCAACCATTAATATAACGGTAACTTTCAAGTTTTCATGAAATGGTTAAAGTAATGTTTTTCATATTCATAATAATGTTGTTTCTTTAAATTTTTAAATATATTTGACTAGGCTAACTTTTTTTAATTATGTTTTAATGAATTTAAAATCTTTATCTCTTCTTACTTCGAAATACTTTTTATATATACAATACATATATACTATATTTAAATCGAAATTTTTTCGGTATATTTATTTATTTGTAATATACCTCTCGTTTTCACACATTATATTGTTACATATCGTTATATAAAATTGTTATGTCTCTGTTTCATAAAAATAATGTACTCTTGATACATAATGGTTGTGTAAAATGTTATGTCTCAGTTACGTAAAAAAAATAACGGATATAACCAAATTAGTATTATGTATAATGTTACATCTCAATACCTAACATTGTTATAGGGGTAGAAAGATTTGCATTTAATTTATTATGTAAATAGTTCCAACCTTTAATTATAGAGCTAATTTTGCTAAAACTGTTTGCATATTAAAAACAACTATATTAAATAAGAGTATAATTTATATTCCTAATAATTAATACAATACGTTATTATAGAAAATATATTATACCAATAGTTTATAATAACAACTGTTCATATAGGTTATAGAAGATTGTAACTAACAATACCAACCCACTTAAACAATATTTATAATAATTAAAATTTTTTTTTTAACTTAAACCATAATCATTTGTAATAATTAAAATTTAACTAGCTAAAATGGTCTCTATTTTTTTTTTTTTTTTTTTATTAAGTTATTAGTGATATAAAAAGAATTATTTTAAGTAAAAAATTATGAATAATAATTTCAATTATAAAAATATTTAAACAAACTTGATTATAAAATGTTCTTATTAACTTTTAAGCTTACTAACTTGATAAATCCTTTTTCAAAAATTTATAAAACTTATCATAGTCTATTATTGTTTGATAATATTTTGAATAGTTTATATACTATATTTTAAACAGTATGGAATGACATTATGTCAAAAAAACTTTAAAGTATGGGTAGATATATTAAATATATTATTCTTAAAATGGTTCTTTTTTATCAGATTACCATAACTCAAGTTTAATTTCAAAAATTCTGTTTTAGAGAGTTTTTGTAAAATCTTTAAAAATATCATTAAAAAAGTCTAACATTTTGCCTTTTAAAAACGAGTCTGAACTTATACCTCTCACATAAACAAGACAAAACACTCGGCAAAAAACTTTTTCTTTAATTCATCACTAGAATTTAATGACTACATTCTTCCTCTAATTCGGAGAAATAGTTAATTTATTTTTAGAAGTTCAAATTACTTCGACTTCTTTATTATTCTGATTTTCCTTTCATTGTTTAACAAAAGGGTTTTTCAGAACTCTTTTTTATACTCTTTAAGTTATTCAACAGATGCTTATTTGAATCTGGCTTTCCTGACTGCTAAATAATAACATATGTGGTTACTCTTCGACAATCAATACAGATTTTCATCTTTTTGTTCTACTGCTGACTTGTTAACGGAAAGATTATACTATACATTTGATGGAAATAGTTTATACTACACATTTGATGAAAATAGTGCAGCAGCGTTTATTGCTCTAGGTATATCAAAAGGATTTAATAAGTCTGGATTACTGGTATTTCTAAGATCTCTTTATGTGTTCTTTATGAAAAGTTTAAATTATTGAATCATTCTATTTTATATTCAGTATTAATGTTATCAACACTTTTGTTTGCAGTTTTTTTCTTGGGTATCGCTAAATTTCTTTTTTTAACTCTTGTCTTGACAAAATGTCATCACTTTTTAATAGTATAGAAATGACACCTAATCTTTTATGTGTTAAGTATGATTCCTCCACTGTGAGCTTGTGGTTTGCACTTGCAAGTTAAATTTCACCCAATCAAAACTCAGTTTGTTCACTGCTAATAATTATTGTAGCAATGCTGATATTCTTATCCTGATAAATGAGTTCTTTATATTTATAAATAAAGAGTTCTTTATATTTATACTCGGATTATCTTTCACTACTGATCTCTTATGATGCCATTTTCTTTTTTTTTATTTTCTGTCATTTTTAATCTTATATTTGTCCTTGTATGGAATACTGTTATCATATTTAGACCTCTTATGTTGGTTCTAAGACTTCGAAAACTGATTCTTATATTATCGTCTTTCCTCTTTTTGACAAGCTCTAAAAATGCATTGCAAATGTAGTTAAACCTGCCCAGCTGCTCAGCTTGAGTCTCTGTCCTTCTGTTCAATCGTATTTTTGTTTTACTTTTATTATTGTTAAAAAAGTAAATATTAACAATGTTGGTAAGTGTGAAAAATTTAATTTTATTTCAATTTGAAATTTTTACAAATGTGATCACACACATATATTCAAACCTTCTCAAGAGATGCGTGTGGTTGCATGCTTTATATGACCACCATTTAATATTTTGTTTTAACAACTTGACCACGGCTTCTTGCATGTTAACCATCAACTGGAAAGAGTAATAAAAACTAAAAAGAAATACAAAACTAAACTAAGAAAATAAAATTCTTAACAAATGATAAAATTAATAAAAAATAAGCAAGAAAAAATAAAAGCAAAAAATTAGTATATGTTTTTATTTTAATTTAGAAGCGTTTCACTACAATGAATAAAAAAAAATCGAAGTTTTAAAGTTATCTAATCCATGCTTAATTACTTCAAAACTTAATTACTTAAAAATTTGAAACTTTGATATTTCCTAATATCTGCAAAGCAAATAAACATTGAAAAGTATCAGTTATTAGGATTCAAACCCTCATCCAATGCAGATATCGTGTTTCACAAATGACTCAAATAATCAAACTACGAGCTACTTCAACATGGCGTATAGGAAAAAATATTAGCTTTAATATAATAATTTATGAGTTTTTAAATTAGATTAAGTAAGTTTGAACTAATTGAGACGCTTATAAAGTTAAAGAATATATTAATTTTATGCTTTTGTTTTCTCTGGTTTCTCTCTATGTTTTTGCATAGGTTTTTATTTGTTCATTTTGTTTTTGGTATCAATGTTATTTTTCTTTTTTAGAAATTTTTCTTTTTTGCTTTAGTAAAAGTAAAGAAACTCGAAGTTCGTTTTTCTGTCTTTCTCAACAAACGTTCGCACGTTCATCGATTTGTCGCGCCCTGAGTATATATATATATATATATATATATATATATATATATATATATATATATATATATATATATATATATATGTATATTTTTATAATTATAATAGGATGTATAATATAATTCTTATAGTATATGTAATTTTTTGATTATAATTTTATTGTATTTTAATTTTTTTAAAGTATATATTGCTAATATTTGTGACTACAGTTATTTTATTACACCACTAAAAACATTTTTAGTTTTTCACCAAGTGGATTTTATTATGTCCCCAATAAAAATGGTCTTGAGACGTGCTGAATACACAAGAGCGCTTCCAATATTGTTTAATCCTGACGTTTTCAGTCTTCATGAAAATGCTGATATTACAAATAAACAAAAGGAACTCAAATTGAAAAAAACAAACAAATTCATTCGTTTTTAAATATTCTTTTTAAAAAAATCGTTTTTTAAATTTTGAATTTAGTTGCTTGACAAAATTCTGCAAAGTTCCCACAAGAGTATAATTTAGGAAGTGTAGTGAAAATGTTTCCTGTTTGTTATAAAGAGTCAATGAATACTGCTCTCAAACAAGAGTTGATTCGAATTAATTTTTTGATAAGGGTTGTCCCCACTTCATTAGTTGATATACAGAAGTGATGATAGACCTTTTATTATCATTATTATCACTGTTATTTTCATTATAAAACTTTTTTTTTATTCAGAGTTTAATTTTTATGTCTGTATTTTCTTTTTTTACACTAATTTGTCAATAATAATATGCAATGCCAATAATGATGATAACCATTATGATGACCATCATTTTAGTGATATTTTAATTTATTTAATTTGATAAACTTTTTTTTTTTTGTAATATTTAATGAACATCATGATGATGTCCATAATGATGATGATGATGATGGCAATGATAATCATGATCATAACAATTATGATGATGATGACAATGATGATGATGATTATAATGATCATAATCATTATCATCTTGGTAGTAATTGTCATCATCATCATAATTGTTATGATTATCATTAATGGTGACAATGATGATAACGATGATAATGATCATAATGATGATGATGATGATGACAACGATAATGATGATCATAATGACCATAATCATGATGAAGATGATCACGATAAAGACAGTGATGATCATTATCATTGTGATTACCATGATGATGATCATTGCGATCATTTTTGTCATCACCATCATTTTCATCACCCTGATCATCATCATAAAGGAATTCAAATATTACAAAAACGTAATATGTAATTTGAATAAATCTGTTATGTAATTTATATAAGTATTATTGATTAAATAATACATAAATAATGTGTTCATAATTTATAGTATAGCAAAAGGGTCTTAAATGCGAGAAGACTCAGATCTAAAAGAATCACTGGCTACCTCTTGATGTAAAAATCATGAAATAAACTACTTTTGAAGACAGACGGAAAAGAGAGGATCTTATTCAACAATAAAAGCTTCTCAAAAATTTAAACCTAATTGAATGACATGTAAAACCTTGCAGCTTAGCACCCAGAGCTCAACATCGAATCAGATTTCATCGCAAAATTGTCAGAAACTGCGAAGTCAGATATAAGTTTTTAATAACCGTTTAGTCAACGACTGGAATGCTTTGCCAGATAATGTCATCGAAGCAACATCAGTTGATTAAATTTAAACAGCTACTGGACAGTTTTCAGTCATTGTAGTTACTACAGTAAATGCCAAATATACGAGTTGGATATAAACGCGGATACGCAGCTGATAATGAGTTTAACAAGGCTGTGGCTTTGTTGTAACTTAATTAACTAACTAACTAACTAACTTTCTAAGCATTGTAATTAAAAAAAGCTAAATTATTTTTCTTAGCATTATAATTTAAAATATTTTATCGGATTTTTCTATTTCATTTAAGAAATCTTTTTACACAAAATGAAAGTATCATTTTCAGATTTTCTATTGTCTTTGATACTTGATTTGCTGTTTTGAAATCGTATTTTTGTCGGTTTCTTCAAAAAAGTCCAACTTTTAGTAGTTAGTAGTACTTTTAGTAGTTAGTAGTACTTTTAGTTTTTTAAAATGACCACAATGAATAACTTTTGGTTATTCATTGTAGTCATTTTTGAAAGACAGATTTAGTCATTTCTAAGGTTAACTTTTATACAGCTTGTAGTCCAGTAAAAAAATTCCTTTCGTCTTACAGAAGAATACAGAACTGTTCTCCAGGACTCTCTTCAATTCTCTCTACTATTCTATTATTTTATATTAACTATAATCTAGACTATTATAAATACTTGACTTAATCTTGTTTTTCTGGCATCTGTAGTTATTTTCAATTTTGAAAAATCTGGAGAACACTCTGACTATTATCCAATTAGACTTCTTAGTATCTGGGAGAGTTGCTAAGATTTTTAAATCCTTTCTTTTTCTAACGGCAGTAACAATGTTATTCATAAAGACCATCACTCTTTTTAATTTCCAACAATTTTAGGGGTACTGCAAAGTTCTGATCTTCAGAAAGATAATTAATCGATTGCAAGTAATGATCTTCCTGGCATCTTTACATCTAAAGTTGCTCTACTTTTTGATAACTCAACCATACTCTTGTTTTGACAAAAGACCTTTACTTTTTAATCATTTAGAACAGAAGGTCTATTTTGAATCTGACCTCTCTTCTGTAACAGCTTGGCGCTTGTAGTGGTTTGAGAGTTTTACCTTAACCACAGTTCAGTTATTACTGCTAATAACTATTTCACTATTTTTAACATTCCTATATTGATGATTATCAACCCTCTCACTGAGTCCTCTTATTTACGTCCTCTTAGATAGATCACTACTGACCACTTATGGAAACCATTTATACAATACATTGCTAAGTTAACATCTATTAGTTTATAATTTGTTTCTCTCTATTGTGCTCACCTTTTCATTTTTTTCCGATTCTTTATCTCTATAAATCTCATATTTGTCCACGTATGGAATACTAATGTCATATTTAGGTTGGATCTCTTAATGATGCTTATATTCTTTTAGCAATTGTTCAAAAATGCATAATAAATGTAGCTGTACCTACTTTACTTTTCAATTCTAAACCACTGTCTCAATGTCAAAAGGTTGCGTTTCTGTCTCTTTTTTACAAATAATCATAAACAGTGCTCAACTGAGCTATCATCTGCAGTATCAATCCATCAAAAACTCATTCTTGCTTCACTCAATACTCAGCTAAGATGCATACTTTTACTGTATCTATCCCTTCATGTTCTAAAAACTTTCATGAATCTATTTTTTTCTTGTTTATCAATGCCTTGGAACTTACTCCTATGTTTGCTCTTTAACGTTGTTCTTTGTTTTTCATAAACACTCAATTTATTAGCGGTTGCTTGCAGCCTTGTTTTGAAGAGAATTAGTTATAAAAAAAAAAAACTCCCAAAATGAGGAGTATCTGGAAATTGAGTGCTAAAGAGACCATGAGGTTTTATGTTGTGCCAAGCAAGCAAAACTTTTTTTATGTAAGTGTATTTATTATAAAATAGCAATCTCAACCTTTCTGATATTGCGACTCCTTAATAACATTTGCCAAGTTTTAACGACCCCAACAATAAAATTAATAACTCCTAAATCAGATAATAGGGTTGCTCCTAAGTCACTGCACTTTTACAGTTGACTACTTCGTTTTATAGTTCAGTATATGAAAAAATTCTGTAATAGTTAATAATGTGTGTTTTTGTCAAACTCTCCCAAGTATAAGTTAAAATTTGCTTTATAATAAAAAACCTCTTCCTATCTACCAAAAACCTATATATCATGTAGGTTTAAATTTAGAGTGTGCTCTAAATTTAAACCTACATGAAATATATTTAAAGGTGTAGAATAAGCAAATAAATTTCTATCATCTAATCTTGAGTCAAATAACTCTCAGACAATCAATATGATTTTTATCTTCTCCCTCTACAGCTGACTTGCTAACTAATGTGACTGAAAGATTTTATCGTGCATTAGATGGAGACGGAGAGACAAAGGCTTTTGCTATTGAAATATCTAAAGCTTTTTATAAAACTTGTCATGCTGGTATTCTCTATAAGCTTGCTATATACGGTGTATCTAAAAAAGTTGTCATATCTTTTCTTTCTAACCACTTTATTAAATTCGTCCTCAAAGGCTATCACTCTTCTTCATTTCCAGTATCTTCTGGGGTACCAAAAAGTTCTATCCTCGGTCTTGTTCAGTTTCTTACCTACTTTATACGTGCTTGCCACTTTCTTACTCCTGATTCCATTCTCTATCTCTACAAACCCCTTTTTTGTCCGTGTATGGATTACTGTTTTCTTATATGGCTCTTCTAATGATTGCTCTTATACTTCTAGACAAGGTCCAAGAAAGCATTGCAAATGAAGTTAAACCATTCTCTTTGCTACATATACTATCATGATTGTTTCTCAAAAGAACTATAATTTCTAGTTCCATCTAGCAAAACTTTTTCTCGCTTGAGTTGTTATTCAGCAATGCCTTACCCTTTTACTTTATCTGTCCCTGCATGCTCCAAAAGTTTTTATTCGTCTAGGTTTTTCTCTGCACTTCAACCCTTTAGATTTCTTTCCCATCTTCATAGAATCTACAAGGTGTTGTATACAGCTTAATTGTGTTTGCTTGCAGCTTTTTGTTGTTTTTTTATTTACTTAGACATAATAATTACATTGCCTACTTAAAAAATATTTATTAAAGGATCAGTTGGTACGCATTTAAACAGCAACACAATTTATTCATACATCATCAGAATGATTCTTTTATCAAGTATTAAAACAATTAAAAACCGTAATCGAATTTAAAATTTTGGTTTTCAGGTTTGATTATTACAACATTTGTGTCATTTTATACCAGAAATTTTTTTGCATTAATTTGCCTCAAGCAGGAGTAAATAGTTTATAAAAAAAAAAGTGTTGAATCAAAAATTTAAAGTAAACTAATAGCTATCTTGTTTAAAAATAGAGAAAAAAATTCCTTGAGTTAATACTAGATAAAATAATTTAATAAAAGGCCACATTTCTTAAAAAATGAATAAATAACCAAAAAAGTTTTGTTGCAATTTTAAAAAAAACGCTTTTATTTTTTTCACAAAAAGATTTTTTATTTAAAAAATTTTAAAAACTGCTTAAGATGTAAAGTCTCTCTTTGTTATTTATCTCAAAGCTTTGCTCGGAGGTACCATTTGTCTATTGATCACGTTTGTTGTCAGTTTTTCATCATAAAAATAGATGCATGTTTAAGTAAAAAACATGATGATAGCGTTTATGCAAAGAATTCTCTTTTTGTTTAAGTTTAGTTTTTTTTTTGTGTTTACCCCCTGCAAATAGAAGAGAATAAACTCTAAGAGAATGGTGTTGATGTATTTTCAAGTATATCTTTAGTGACATGAGTTTATTACTTCTTTTTCATCGCTAATTGGATTTTGTAATAAATATTTCTATAAAATAAATATTTCTATAAACTTCTCTATTTTTTTATTATGAGAACTAAGAAAAAAAACTGGATTGTCAAGATAATTTGTTTCTTTTTAAAAAATGCCCCACAAATAAATTATTTTTTACAAAAGAAAAAAATTAAAATTACAATCGTATAAATATTTTTTACTTAATAATGTTGGATATGATATGACCTAGTCAAAACAAATTTACTAATTTTTTTTAATAAATTTTAGATTTGATAAATGCATTTTTTATATATTTTTTACTTTCTAAAATTTGTAGAAATATATTTTATAAATGTTTTACAGGGTTTATAATTAAAAACTGCACGATGGAATCATGAAAAACACAAAATAGGAGAATCGTTTTTCAATGTTTTGTACGATAAAATGCCAACTGTATCTTTCATTTTTATTTTATATATTATAAGATTTATTTGAAAATGCTCAGTTTGAAAGTGCTTTTTGTTACCAGGTTTTTAGCAACAAAAAATTTGAGGATAGTTTTACATTTTTTTGCTATGAAATATAATTTTTTATAGTTTAGCATTAACATGCATTTAAAGTATTTATTTAAGTCTATTTTTGTGTTTTTTTTTTTTTTTTAAATAAACATAAAAAAATTCTTTTTACGAATTGTGGCCATTAACCATAAATAGAGGAGGAGAAAAAGCTCACACTTTTTCTCCTCCTCTATCACTTTCTTTTGCTAAGATATTTTTTGCAAAAAATAATTTTAAATTCCTGTGTAAATAAAAAAAATTTCATGCGTGTAAGCTAATTTTTTTATTTAAATTTATAGTAATTTATTTTGCATTTTTATTTTTATACATCTTATATTTATATATCTTTTTATTTTGAACGGAATGGGTAACTTATACAATAAATATTTTTGCATACAATAGTAACAATATTGTTTGCAATATGATGGTATAAAAATCTATTTCTTTAGTTCTAGTCCACATCGCTGCATTAGTTTGTAGTTATAATACAAGAAGACCACACAGGTAAAACCACAGATGCCCACTTTTTGAAAATTTTAACTTTTAGATATTTTTTTGATATTTTAGTACTGAGCTATTTGAATAATGTTCTATGGTCGTTACAAAAAAAAGAGCAATTTTCAAACAACCACTGTTGTCCTATGTTAACCTGTAAACACAGTTGTCAAAGCTATTTATAACTTAACCAATGATAGTAAAAGGATAAGTCACACAACTTTTATTCTTAAAATAAATATGTTGGATGATGTAAACAACGTTACATTTACAGAAAAATATATTAAAAAAAAACGGTTAAAGGAGGAAAGAGAGAGAATATTTTCAAGATTTAAGATTAAAAATTTGACTGGAACTGTGTTAATTTAAAGTGTTTAAAATTACAACAGAAGATGACAGAATAAAAATAATATCTTATTTTACCAATTTAAAAATAATGATGAGCAGGATTTGGATATTTCTTCTCTTATTTTTATTATGGACGAAGCAGAAAATTAGTGACAAAACAATCTTAACTCCATAGTTATTTATATAAGTGCGACCAGAACATTTTAAAAAGTTTTATACAAAAATGTGTGTGTGTTTATATTTGATTTGACAGAAAGTTGCGTAATTTATTCATCTATAGGTATGTTAAAATCAATATTTCAATTTTAAGTAATATTTTCATATGTAATAAGGATTTTACATTAAGAGTTATTTAACCCCTACAATATATATATATATATATATATATATATATATATATATATATATATATATATATATATATATATATATATATATATATATATATATATATATGTATATATATATATATATATATATATATATATATATATATATATATATACATATATATATATATATATATATATATATATATATATATATATATATATATATATATATATATATATATATACATATATATATATATACATATATATATATATATATATATATATATATATATATATATATATATATATATATATATATATATATATATATATATATATATATATATGTATATATATAATATAGTTTTTTTTTTTATATAATGAAACAAATTTTGTTTTAAGTTATTTTAATTATTTTGTTTTTAATCATTAGGTGTACCTAGCAATTTGGATATCCTACATAGGATGCTTGCTTATTTCGTGACCTATCAAGGTAAAGGTAGACTCAATAAATAGTCTGATTCTAATACTACTAAAAGTATTTTACAAAATGAAGGGTCGTTAATAAGATACATCACGCTCTAGGAGGAGGAAGAGAATAGTCATTTGTGACGATTCACACGGGATTTGTTATTAAAGTGTTACAATGTTGTGATGAGGGGAAGAGGGATTCAAAAACAGTCAAAAATTGCGTGGCGAATTTATAGACGACCCCTAAGAATGCTTTGAATGCATCACTCTAGCTCCATCTGAGAAAAGCTGATGCAATTTATCAGAGAAAAAGAGCTGCATGTCTTCAAACTCAGCATTACTGGATTTAAAAAAAAATTTATTCAGCATTACTGGACTTTTAAAAAAACCCTGTAATGCTGAAAAAATATGTACACTGTTACTTTTAACTCAAAAAGTATATTGTTTTTGCTATGATAAAACTGTTACCAATAAATGGTCTGATGATGTATGCTCTATGCTGCATGAATTTTTAAATTATCAATAGCTTCAAATGTAAAGCATATCTAATTGGTTTGAAATTTATGTGCATCGTTAAACAATTTCATATTTGTTTAACGATGAATGATTTATAAGCAGTTAAATTTTAATTAAAAAATAATCATTTATTTTAATAAATGTTTATTTTGTGTGTGTGTGGGTTAATACATTGTGTTAGGTTGTCTGTAACAATACATTTTATTATGAAATCATTTGTTTACTTCTGTATTTATTGTTTTTACAATCAATTATTGAGAACGTGAATACTTCAATTTCCTCCATTTTCATTTTTAAAGATCAAAAAATGGACATTACCGTTCAAACAGTACTGTTCAAAATGTGTAGATGTAGAAATTATATTAAACATTGTACAAAAATTGTTCTAAATTTCATTAACTGGTTTAAAGAGCAGACATTTACAGTAATTTTAAGTTTGTTTACAAATTTTACGTATGACATTTAGTAGATTCTTCTATTTTTTGAAATATATTTGACTTTTTAAAGGGAACGTATAACTTTGCACGATGATCTCACTACATGTTTTTGTGTGACTTGCGAATGCTGTCATATTGTAAAAGCTCAACGCAATTCTGAAGTAGCGGGTTGGTAGCATATAATGTAGTTTTTATTATATTACAAATTTATCAAGGTTTTTAAAATTGTAGTCAGTTTTATTTGTTCATTCGACTTAAAAATTAGATATTATTACGACTGTTCAAAGCACAAAAGAAGTAAAAATGTTACTTCTTGACATTTTGGCAATAAATACTATTAAAAATAAATAATTAATGACATTAAAAATAAACAAAAATTATAATTTTACTTATCTTCTAAAATAATTTATAATTAGTTATTTAATTGAGGATCTCAAACTTGAAAAACGTGATTTCCTGAAACTGACAAATATGGACAATTATTTTTTGTGCTTTAAACCATTAAATTGATTAAACACAGTCTTTGAATTATTTGAACTCTTTGACTTATTTGTTTTATTACTTCTTAATGACTTGATAGATGGTTGCTTCCCAGTGAAAAAAGATCGAGTCTTATCCATGCCACAATTGCCCTCTCTGTAAAACAAGTGCAAGACGCAGAGCTTTGTCAACTACAGGACACTCTACACTCTAATTTTGTTATGTATATGAAATTGCAAAGCAACAAAGATGAAAATCATTGGGTTAATCGAGGTGTTGCATTATATCAACTAGACAACTAAAATAACTTGTTTTTTAAACCATTTTTTCAAAATTTATTTTTTACAATTAATTTAATGTAATAGTGGTTTGTTTATATATATATATATATATATATATATATATAAATATATATATGTATAAACAAACCACTATATATGCATAATTATGCACTATGGCACATTATGTACATATGCATCGAGGTGTTGCACTATTGTGTTGGCTAGATAACTACAATAGTTTGTTTTTTAAAACATTTTTTTAAATTTATTTATTATAATTAATGATTAAAATAGTGTAATAGTGGTATATATATATATATATATATATATATATATATATATATATATATATATATATATATATATATATATATATATATATATATATATATATATTAATTTTTGTTATTTAGGTGCCGCAAGAAGACCTAACGGTCTTGTCATAGAGCACTTGCCGAAGTGCATTTTACCAGGAAGTTCACACCTCCTTCCTTACCATGACGCAACAACATGTTCAGTGCTCATTTGCTAAAGCAAGCTTCCCTTGCGCAAAATTGTTAGTATGTTGTTCATTTGGCTATTTATTTAACTTATCGCTGTCTTTCGAGAGTTCTACTTGAAGAACAATGTGGTTTCAATATACAGCTTCTTGTTTTTAATATTTAAATCAAACTTCTTATATATAAATATACAGCTTATAGCTTTTAATATTTAAGTCAAACTTTTTGAGGATTGTTAAGCAAAAAATCAAGGTCAATTGTATTTTGGGTTAAAAAACTCCAAGTCCTTTTTGCTATATAGTGTATAGCCTATATAAAAAAATTACAAGATCTCATCATTCAAATATATAGCCTTTATATTATATTGCAATAAAAATGCCTTGTAAAGAGTATTTTGACTATGGTTTGTCAACTTTTTTAGTGTGTATATATATATTGTTTAACAATCTTAAACAATATATGTACATGCTAAAAAACTAATGGCATTATATCAGCATTTATGTACGCAGATTTTCGACAAACAAATGAAATGGAAGTCTGTTTGGCATTATATCAGCATTTATGTACGCAGATTTTCGACAAACAAATGAAATGGACGTCTGTTTGACACATGCGCTCTAAAACAAAAATTGATATAACACAAGAAAGAGTCAACGTTTGGCCACTGCCAAAACAACCATAAATCTTTATGGAGGAATGAATCATATTAGGCTTTTCGATACCATTAGCATAGCTAAACCCCTGCAGCCAATCATTTATTTCTTGCAAAGTAAAAAAATTGTTCTGAATGGCGTAAAACAAAAATAACTCTAACTGAAATAGAATGAGACCTTCCAACAAATCATGCATTGGATCAAATTAAAGCTGTTTTGTCACATCAAATCCTGGAATGTTTGACAGTATACTTTTTGAAAACAATGCCATGGTATTTAAACCACTTTAATTTATCAGTTTTGCTTAAACCAGAGTTTAGTTCATTTAAACGTATCATATGTTCAGGAGCATTGCGAATACTGCATTCTTCATGGTTAGAAAAATCTTTCATTTGTTGTCTGGTTGACTTCTGCAACAGCGCAATGTTATTTCACTAAAACCTTCTTTAAAACCTCCAATTGCATTAACAGAAAGAGAGTCTCCTGAGAAGTTTACTACTTCAACTGTAATTTTTTTGGAAACACCCTTAACTTTAATTACCATTCCATTTTCCATCTGACTTATCAAAGAAATAAAATCATTGAAAAGAATACTGTAAAAATTTATATCATTTACCCATTTAGTTAAAGTAAAAATTAACGGAAAGATAGACATTCTACCATTCATTCAAAATGTTTGTATTTTACTTTCAAATTTTAAACTTTCATTGTATCGCAGTTACAATGAAGGGATGTTTAAAATTTGAAAGTAAAATACAAACATATTCTGCTTTTTTACGCGCCTTTCCTAAAGGATTTGTTATTCCAAGGTTATCACAATATATTCCAATTTTTATGTGGTTTGTATCCCCATTCACTACTGCAAAGTTATTAATTTCTTGAGATTGTAATAGAAAAGACAATATTTTAATGAAAGGAATAATACAACCTTGGTTATTCAGACCAATCACTTTTGCGGTAGGAGTCTGTAAATAATTCTTGTAATACTTTTCCCGTAAATATTGTGTTGACAGTTTATCACAAGTTGCTTTTAAAGCCTCTATGTCAACATTCAATACAGAAAGCATTTTCTTTAAATTACTGAAAATTATGTTTAAAACATCCTTGTAAATGTAATGCCAAAACTCCTAAATAATCTTCGTTAATTTTTGTAGTACCAATTTGAACCACAAACTCATTTTCTACTTCATTTTCGATAGTACAGGTATTGATCTGGTTAATCGAACAATTTTTGGAATGTTTCAGGAAACCTGAAAGACTTTTAAATTTTGACAAACAAATTTCACAAAAAACGGCTGTTTGGTTGCTATGCAGTTTTAAGCAATTAAGCATAAAACTATAAGTTGTAGTTTTACAATAACAAACAAAACAGTTATAGTTTATTACCTATCGTGGTGTTGGGGGTGTTTTCAAATACGATGAAGATAGTTGTCTCACCAGAGGCTAAACAACATTTACTATACATTCTTCAGCCATATATTGGTTTTCAGAAATCAGATTTATTTTCTTTGATGGTATCACAAAATCTACGTAATCATTTAAAATGGATGAAAATTGGCATAATGGTGATGATTGAGCTGTGTCAACTTAATTTAAATTAGATAAAAAGCCAACTTGCTGAGAGTTGGAAATATTAACAAGTTGTGGAGCTTGAATCGTAAGCTCTAAATTTTGTTCGTTGAGAAGAGCAGCAAAACTACTATCAGTTACTTTACAGCCGTTCCACTTTTTCTTCAATTATGGGCAATTTCTTCATTTTCTTCAATCTTCCATTTCTTCAACCATTGGCAAATTAAAGATTTCACGAACTAAAACATAAAATAGTGTAAATATAGCTTGATATCATTGAAAATCGTCTTTTACATCTCTACTAATTCAAATTATCATACAAAAAAAGGAGTGACAAATTTTTTGGTGCTAAAGTTTTATTTTAACAGTTTCAAAAAAGTTACAAAGTATTTTTAGATTTTGATTTGAGATGATACTACGACCAGGATATTTGACTTTATAATAACATATTAACATGTTATTATAAAAGCAAGTAAAGTGTCGTAGTGCTATTATAAAATTATTTCGAATAAAAATTTAACATAACATATAATATAAAATTAGAATGTTATTTAGTTATAATAAGATGCATGAGCATTTTCTAATGACAATTTTCAATTTAAATTAAAAATTGTTAATGATACAATAAATTTAAATGATAAAATTTTCACATAATGTAAACAAAATAAAATATACCTACCAGATGCACAAAATTCTAAAAAATTACTGGTGATGGCAATAAATATTTCAGCATTTTCTTTAAAATTAACTTTAATTGCTTTCATTTTTATTTACTTTGTACTTTTATCAGCTCGTGCTAACGCTTTAGAAACTAATTTTTTATTCATTATTTAGGTGCTTCAACTGTGCTTGTCTCCTGTTGTTACTCCCCTTTTTTTATCTGATTTAAAAGCGTTAATTCAAAATCATCATCGCTTATTTTTGTATTTGTATAAGTTCATTCCAAAGTTACACTTCAATATTCACTACCCTGCTCGAGCTGAACGGTTTGGGGCTCTACGGGAACATATGTGTATGGCTTATGAAAGAAAACATCAGGTTGTGAAGAATTTTAGACACTTTAATTTCAAGAACATTCTCTTTTCAGCATGTAAAACGATGGTTATTAATACCACAAGCAATTTTTTTGATGCAGCTGAGGAAAGACGTGGTGATGTATACGGACAAGTGGATGAGTTAAAGTTTAAAAAAGTCACTTTTATTTCTGCTAAAGTAAATGGCATAATTTACAAAATTAATAACATTATTTTATGCCTGCATGAAGAAAAGTTGATATTCTACAAAATCAACTTTTGATATTCTACAAAATCAAAATGTTTCGAAAAAAAATCAAAGAAGACTTACTCTTATATTACATGTATAAACAGTTAACTTAATTTTTTAATAAAGTAATTCTTTAAATTTTTTATAAAATATTTCATTTTATATTTTATTTTTTTATGCCTAAAATTTAAGGGATATAAAGCTTTTTTGAAATTACACAAATAATAAACTGATTTTATAAACTTTTGATACGCCATTAAAAGTATGACACCTAATCCTTGGTTTAAGCTCTTACACAAATTAACCAGATTAATTAGTAGACCATTGATCTAAAATTATTTTTACAAGGTATATTTATGGGTTTTTTTTCAATTATATTAAAATGTCATTGTATTATTAAAAATATTTTATAATATATATATTATGCCTTACTAGTTATAATTGCATTGAAAGAACTCACAATGATAAATAGATCAAATAACTGCTATTAATTATATATAATTATATACTAATTATATATAAATATAGATAATGTATTAATTATTAGTTTAGATCTTACTTAGATAAAACAAAACATGTAAAAAAATATATATTACGACAGACTGTCGTTAGCTTTGTTTTTGAATATAACACCAAATATAACATAATTGGATAACGATATAACAGCATTTTGCTGTTATTTATAAAAATATAACAGCTTAAGTGAAAAAAATAACAGCATAATAACACCATAACGATACAAATGATGATATAGTAAGTTGGAATTCTTTGCGACCAAGACGCCATCCGTCCGAGGTCAAAAAAAAGCTCAAAAAAAACGAGAAACCGGTCAAAACCGATAAACTGATAAACCAATAAACCGAAAGGATCCGAGAAAAAAAAAGGTCCCGAGTAAAAAAAAGAACGACGTCACGCGTATGCGCAGAAATAAAATAAAGGATAAGGTGTAAAAAATTTTTTATATAAAAACTGTTACAATTAAAAATTATTCTGTTCCCTGAAAATAGGGTAGTGTTTTTTCACGAAATTCTCAAACGTTATGTTTGGGTGACGTTTTTTTCCAAACGTGACGAAAGAATTATATATATCGAATTCTTCAATGAATGTTTTGTTATATATTTTAGACATTTCCACAACGAATATTGCTTCTTCAACTGTCAAAACAATTTTTTTCACCAGACAATTTGAATTTTCAATCATTGTATTAGTTTGCTAAAAAAATTAAAAAATTTATTCATAATAATATTTACAAATTTATTTATAATAATATTTACAATTTAAATTAAATGGGGGGGGGGCGTCACATATCCATTCTTCTTTGAGCTCAAATGGGGGGCGTCACATATCCACTCTTCTGTTTCTTCTGGTTGTTTTTCTTCTTTTAAGTTTTTTAGTTCCAGTCTCAGGCATTTTTCATAATTAAGACCTCGGAGAGGTCTTTTTAACTTTAATTGAGGTGGTTTAAATTCGTAAGCTAGAGCGTTACATTGCCAAACATCATCATAATTATTCATTTTTTATATCTAAAAAAAAGAATGTTAGTATAAAATTGTATAAAAAAAGAGGAATAAAAAAAATAAGGAATAAAAAAAAGACAAAAGTGTGATAAAATATATATTTCTAAAATAAAAAATACAAAAGTTTTTTTTCGCAGTTCACACGACTGACATTTTCCACAATTTTGTACGCAGAAATAACGCTTATTTGTTAACTGCGAATGCATCATTGTTTCTTTTTGAAGCCGAAAAAAGTAGGGATACATTGCTAAAAAAAAAAGGATTAATAAATAAAAAAGTGTTTTTTTTTAAAAAAAGAAAAAAAGAAAAAATATACCTCTCATTTCTTGGCGGACTTTTTTTGGTATTTTTGTTTTTTTAGCGTATCCACTTGTTTTCATTTTTTTTATTTTTCTAGCTATAAATATAAAATAACATCATTTCTATTTACAAATTGATGAGATGTAATAAAATAAAATTGCTCTAAAGCCCAATGAATATAATTTTTTAATAATATATAAAAATGATCATATTGTGTATTATTTAAAAAAGGTAGAATATAATGTGAGTTGAAAATTTCAACAGTTGTATATATAAAAAAAGCTTGATCGAAAAAAAATTCTAAATGTTCTCTATATAAAAATCGATGTCCAATTTCAGTTGTCTTGTAAAAGGTTTGAGTCCAAATAATATATTTATCCGAATCGTAATATTCAATAGGAATGACTTTGCCAAGTTCTTTTAAAAATGTTTCTATTTCAACTTGTATTCTTGCTAATCCCATTTTTCTTTTGCATAATTGTTTTAACGTTGGCACTTTTTCGTATTTATAGTTAAGTCTTGTTTGTGGACAAAACCATACCCATTTGTGATAATGCATGTTGTATTCTTCAAAACTTTTTCTTTCTACTTGCATTTTTGGTTCCATTTTTTTTAATAGTTTAGCTATAAATATAAAATATTATTTTTGTAATGTATAAAATTATTTTCAATAATATAATAATATTGATCTACTGCCCATTGAGCATATTTTATAATACAATTATAAAAAAATTGAACTTCTTCATCTTTAATAAAAGGATTAAAATAGTGCGATTTAAATAATCGGTGTAAATAAAATATAATTCTTCTTTGCATCCAAAAAAATAAATTACGATCATATAAAAACGTCAATTCATAACTAATAAAAAAAAAATCCTCAGAACTGAACCGAGGATATAAAAATCGAAGCTGTTTTTTTAATAATTCTAATTCGATTTTAGTTCTTCTAATAGCTAATTTTCTTTTACATAATTCTTTTAACGATTTTATGTCTTGATCCAAGTTATTTTTTGATTCAATTATAAACCAACTGACAATGTGGTTGAACTTGTATTCGTAAATGTTTTTGCTTCTTTTGTAATTTTGCAGTTTTATTAGTTATCTAAAAAAAAATTAAAAAAATTGATTTACAATTTGAACACGAATAAAACAAGGTTCAGTAGTATAAAAATATTGTAGTTTGGCCCACTTTATATATTCCATTATTAAATGATATAGTTTTTTCATTAAATTTATTTCTAATTTTTTACGTGGATCAGCAAAATACGATATTTCTGTAAAAAGTAAATGAAATAAATTGTAAAGATAACGTCTTTGAAGATGAAAAATTAATAAATGTATTTTTTTTTGACATTCCATTCGAAAAAGATGTGTTTATGAAAGGTGTAAAACAATAATCTAATATTATCTTTATTTTTCCATTTAGAGAGTGGTAGTTTGGTTTTATCGAATACAGAAATGATTTTATTTTGTAGCTGTTCAAACTCAAAACGATTTCGTTGATGTGCTAAAGTTCTTTTACATAAATCTTTCAAGGTGAGTTTGGATTGATTTTCAAGGGTAAATTTGTTGATGTTATCTAATCTTTCGTTATCGTAATGAAAAACATAATCAGAAAAATGTCGCTCGTTTAGATAAAACCAGATGAGTGTTTCTTCTTCAAATTTTTTAATGTGAATGAATGTTTTGCAAATAAAGGCAACGATCTCTTATTCTTTTGTTGTTTTTGTCCACTTTTTCGACTTTTCTTTCTCGTTCCATTAGTCGTTCCATTTGTTTTCCACGTTTATGCAGAAAGTAGTGAAATGAAGTAAGTTCTTTTTGAAGTATGTAACTAATATTACCCAAAAAATAATGTTTGGGAAACAAGTTTTTAGAGGAATTCAGGTTCTTGACCACATTCAGGTGCTTCAGGTGGTTCACCATTAAGAAAATGATAATAATTTAAAAGTTCTTCTTGTTTGCCTTCTACGACAGCACTTGGATAAAATGTGTTGGACGGAGAGTAAACAGGTGGTAAATCTTTCACTACGCTTTCTTCATAAGTAGGTAGTTGTGGTATTTGATTTTTATATTTATTGACAATATCCATTCGATGAATAGCTTTACATAATACAAGTAAATATTCTAATTTGCTTTCTAATGATTCGTAAATATGACCTTGTTCGTTTTGTATAATGTTGTCTTTAAAATACTCTACAATATCGAAACCATTTTTTAAAGTTCTTTTGATTCCAAATGGTATTTTGAGCATGAATTTGATAGATTTCACGTTGGTAATGCACAGTAGGTGGTAATGCACAGTAGGTTGGTAATGCACCAGTAGGTGGACAAAATGGGAAAAATTTAGTTGTCTAATCTTGAAAACCTATTTAATTTTAGTATCTACATATATTAGGAGAAATCTATTGATAATTTATTTATATTAAATCCCTTAGTTACCAGGACTCTAAGCATTTGAATATTGAGATAAAATAAAATAAAAAAAAATTATAAATAAGTAATTAACGGTGACATCAACGTTGTGTTATATTTCAATTACATCTACGTTTTTGAAACAAAAAATTAGTACATGTTATTCTAGAGTATTTAGAGATAAGAAAAACCAATGTGTGAAATAAATTTGTCATAGCATGTTATCTCAGTTATACTTTGAAAATCACAGATTAAAAAAAAAATTTCTTAAGAAACTTATTTTTTACCGCACAATAACTAATAATTACCACAATTTGCCATGTGTTTTCTTATATTTATTTGAGCTATATAATGCTTCAATCGAGTTTTAATTGATTGCTCGTCCCCTTAAATCCCCGTTCAGATTTTATGTATGTTTTAACTTGGTTGCTATGGTACTAAATTTTGCATAGCAACAACTCATTTTTACATTAACGTTGTTTTAACAGTATTTTACTTGCGCTAAATACACAATATTGGGGGTATGTATTAAAATGAGATTCAGAATTCTTATGAGGTTAACTTTTTTGGTTACTATGGATACCTTACTTTGCATAACATAGCAACAACATATTTTCGGTAGTTGTTAGTAATTTAATTACTAACACTGACAGTAATTTAAGTACTTTTAATTTTAAATACTAACACTTGTAGTAACTTAATTACTAACAAGTATTAGTAGTCAAGGCGGCATATATATTATAACATTTTACTTTTAAATACAAAATACTTGTTACAATAATTATTTAGATATGGTTTTGTTAAACTTAGACATTCATAATTTTCTCCAAAAAAACAATCTTAGTATTTCAAAACAAAATATTACTGAAGATATATTAAAATTTATTCAGCCAAAATTTGCTGATTTTAAAGACATTGATTTTAGGCATGCTGTTCAACGATTTGTTTACTTGTATAAAAAAAAGTGGAAATCTGCAAACTATACTGTGAAAAATTTTGAAAAGAAGTTTGTGAACTGGCTTAATGAATATTTAATTGTCAGAAAAAAAGACAATGAACCAACTGCAAGTAGACGTGGTCGAAAACCAGTTGCATTTGGTAATAGTTCTAATAAAACTGAAAAACGGCGTGTATCTTGTTTAATTGAATCTCATTCATCCAATGAATTATTTTTTGCTGCTAATAAAAAATTTAGGGATGAATATGTTGTTATTGCTGCCAAGAATGTTTTAAATATATCAAATACAGATAAAGCAACTAAATATTCAGCAGACGAAGCACTGGCTTTAATAATTGATGCAAGTCTGACAAAAGCTTCCTATCAATTGATTAGAAGCGGAGCCTTGGAGAAAGAATATAACATCTACCCCGCTTACAATGATGTCAGAGATGCAAAATTGAAATGTTATCCTGCAAACATAACAGTGGAGGACTATTCAGCTTCAGTTCCTTTAAAAGATTTAATGACTCATACTTTGCAAAGAATCTGTGCAGTTCAGGAACCTGTGCTAAGGCACTTGATATTGAACGACAAAGCAATAAAAACAATGACACTAACGTGTAAGGCTGGTTTTGATGGTGCTACTGGCCAAAGCATTTATAAACAAGTTTTATCAGAACCCGACATTAACAGAGATTTAAAGCGTGAAGAATCATTATTTATTACTTGTCTTGTCCCATTGGATTTGACTGGATTTAACAACAGCAACGAAAAGGTGCCTATTTGGAGAAATCAAAAGTTGTCCTCCACAGCCTATTGTAGACCCATAAGATTTGCATACAAAATGGAATCCAAGGAATCTGTGATTGAAGAAGATCAGTACATTAAAAGTGAGATAGAAATCTTGGGTATAATTTTATTAGAGGTTTGCGGATCTTCTGTTGAAGTGAATTGTATTATTGAACTTACAATGATTGATGGGAAGGTTCAAACAATATTATCTGAAAAAAATAACTCATACCAATGCTGTTCAGTGTGTGGTGTCTCTCCAAAAAATATGAATAGTCTTGATATCCTTAATATAGATTATACTAACAGAGAGTTCAAATATGGTCACTCCAGTCTTCATGCATGGATTCGATTTTTTGAGATGTTATTGCACATTGCATATAAAAAAGAAACAAGAAAGTGGCAAGCAAGATCTAAAGAACACAAAGAAAAGGCATCTGTAGCTAAACAAAAGATTCAGACTGATTTTATGAACAAAATAGGACTTGTTGTTGATTTCCCTAAAAGTGGTGGTTCTGGAACAAGTAATGATGGCAATACCTCAAGGCGTGCTTTTGCAGCATATGAACAAACAGCTGAAATTCTGGGTATTGACCAAAACCTTATGTTCAGATTTTACATTATCTTGGTAACGCTCTCTTCAGGATATAAAACAGACTGCTTAAAGTTTAAGGATTATTGTTTTGACACTTTTAGACTATATATGTCTCTTTATCCATGGTATTACATGGCTCAATCAGTTCACAAAGTATTGATACATGGACATGACATAATTAAAAGCCTTACATTACCCATCGGACTTATGTCAGAGGAAGCTCAAGAGGCTAGAAATAAAGACTTTAAATCTTATCGCGAAAATTTCAGCCGAAAAACATCCAGAAAAGCAACAAATACTGATCTTATCAATAGACTCCTAGTTTCCAGTGATCCTGTTATTTCATCATTGCGTAAATCAACATCACACCAAACAAATCATAAAGCATTTCCTTCAGATGTTTTACAATTACTTAAACAATCTTCAAACGATATTATTGTTTTATAATTTTTTGATGTAATTTAAAATTAATAACGTTTTCTTGCACTATTTTTTGCTTTTATTATTCCTAAAACATTATTTACCTAAATACTCAATTTTTATTCAATATAGGTGGGTCAAAAATCCGATAAGATATTCAAATATCAGTTTACCACTTTGTAACTAAGGAAAGTATCCGGTAACTAAGCAATATAAGTATCCATAACAACTAAATTTAAAAAATTATCACTTTTGTAAGAAGTGTGATCTCATATTGGTACTCATGCCAAATTTAGTGAATATAGCACTTATAAAATATCTGCAGATAACAAAAGTAGGTTGTTGCTGAGCAAAATAAAGGTATCCATAGCAACGAAATAAAAAAATATTACCTTTATAAAAAGCGCAGACATCATATTAGTACTCTTACTAATTTTAGTGAATATAGCTCTAATATTAAATTAGTTATGAATTTTGTCTAGTAAAAGTGCATTCTGGCCCACTGTGCAATGGTGAGTTCCAGACTAATTTCTCTGAATATTTCTATTGCATTCATTTTTATTAGTTAATCTAAAAAATAAGGTATAACAATGATAGATAAAAAAGTAGAAATACATATCAAAAAAAAATTTTTTCTACATAAAATATATTATTGAATAGTAATCGTAATAAATAAATTATTATTAATAATAAATTGTTTTAGTTCTTCGTGCGAAATGAAATTGTTAAATCCAACAGCTACATTTTATTCTTCGGTAGGTTTATCAAAAGAACTAGCGTCTAAACTTTGGAGATAATTATCATTCGTAATAGTGCGAGCAAAAATCGATCTTTATCTCTCAAGGTACAAATGATTTTTTTGGTAAAAGGCCATTTTAAAGCATCATCAAGTTCTCCTCGTAACAATTTAAAGTAAATGGCTAGATTGTTTACGTTGGTACTTCGAGTATAAATTTTTATACAATAACGATAACCTTCTGATGTGAAAATGGGTTCTAAATAAAATGCTTCATCTGATAGTACTCTGAGATTCATTTGATCCAGTTTGATGATTTGCATGTCTTTAAAGATGTGTTGTATTACCTTTACTTCTTTGGGTTGTTGAATTGTTTTTTTTAGTACTAAGAATTCTGTGCTGCTTTCTTCTACGATTTGATTGAGTTTTGTTATTTCTTGTTTGAGATTTTGTACATCTTCTTGATTTGTTAACATGTCATAGGTAAGTTTTTTTAATTCTAGCATTTCGTTGTTGGTTTCTTCCAAGGTTTGTTGTAATTTAGCATCCTCTTCTTTTAGATTTTTAATGCTATTCATGTTGTAGTTGAATGCAAGATTTAAATAGTTTAAGTTTGTTTTACCATCTTGAATAATTTGCTCCATATGTTGATGTTGTTGATCTTTATATTGACAAAAACAAATAACAGAGTGTTCGTAGTAATCTTTATCATCTACTTTGGTATTACAAAAAAGCATATTTTTTGTATGTCTAGAAATTCATAATCACATTCGTGGTTTAACAAATCTTGTACCTTTTTCTTACAAGTAAAACATTCGTGTGAGAATTGCTCTGTAGAACAATCTTTTTGATGATCCATAAGTTTTTTTGCAGTAAATTGTTTGTCACAAAAACAGCATGGATATACGTTGTCTGCCATTTTTTTAATTAGTTGCTGAAAAAAACATTTATATAAAAAAAAGCACAATAATAAAAAAAAATACACTAGCCTTTTTTTAATATAAAAGAATGAATAAATAAATAAAATGACTCAATAGAATAGACAAAAGAATTAAAATTAAAAAAATGTTCATTTCGTTGTCTTTCTGTTCGTTTAAATCGCAAAAAGTCACATGTTCTACTTTTAACTCGTTTTCATCTAATAGATCTCCAAAACCAGGAAACATATCATCGAAATTTTCATCATTATTATTCATTTTTTTTATTTATCTAAAAAGTAAGATATATTTACAAAAAAATAATTAAAAATTGAGTTCAGGCAAATCGTCCATTTTATTCATAACATCAAGGATATATTGTTCCAAGTGTATTTCATTTCAAATTTCGTGCATTTTATTTTCTATTTGATCTACTTCTTCTTCTATCATTTGCTTTTTCAGTTCATCAATGTAATCTGTTTCTTCCATATCTTCTGCTAGTAATTGTTCCAAGTATATTTCGTATTCTTCCTCTGTCATTTCTTCCCATTCCATTAATTTTTCCCATTCCTTTTCTTCTTGCTCTGTGAATAACAACTCGTGGTAACAAATACTCTCCTCGTTGATATATTCTCCATAACTAAGAGAAATAAAAATGTATAAAAAAAATATATAAAAATAAAAAGAAAATAAAGTGAATATGCTTACCATCCACACTTTTTGATGCATTGTTTCATTTTTATTAGTTAGCTAAAAAAAGTACAATAAAAAGTTACAAAAAAATTATTGCAATATAAAGTGTGTAGTTATTTCCATAGTTTCTTTATATTTTTTATTAGTTCTGGATTATTTTCTTTTGTTGAAATGTCAATAGTCCAATTCCATAAAACATCATATAAAGCAAGAGCTGCTTCGACTTCGGTTCCTTTTTTTGATATATTAAAGTTAAAAGTCTCATCATTCTTTCGTTGGTATTATGATAATCACATTGATACATTCAATTTCACGCTTTTTGTAGCCAAGATATTCTGCTAAAGTTTGCCATTGTGTTTGCAAATGTGCTGCTGTTTTTAGTTTTATTTGCAAAAATTCATTTTTTTTATTCTTGCTAAAAAATATTACAAAAAAATAATTAATATAAATAATTGAATATAAATAATTTACATTGATATATTTTGTATAAAAGTTCTTTATCTTCCCATGTTGATAAAAAAAATACAAATGTTTTATTGCCAACTTTTTGTTTAGTTGTCTTAGTATAAATATAGTTAAAACGTTTTTTATTTTATCAAATGTTTTAATGTAATTCTTTTTGATTTTTTTTATTTCGCTTCTTTTAAAATTTAACAAAAACGTCAATTGTTTCCATTTGGGATAGAGTTGTTTTGTGGTATGATTTATAATTTCTTTAATCATTTTTTTCTATTATATATAAAATAGTAATATAGTTGTATATAAAAATATTAATGTATATAAAAAATATAAAAATAAAAAGACAACTATAAATTTTATTTTCTAAAAAAAATATTTATAAAATAATATAAAATCTATAAGTTTTCTGGATCTGGACTCTCTAAAAAAAGACCTATTTCTCTATTCGGTAGTGGATACGGGCTTTTTAAAAAAAAGTGAGAGGGAAATATTAAAAAAAATGTATTTATTTCTTATTATTAAAAAAAGGAGTAAAGTTAAACTTACGACGAGTGTGGGAAGGTCTATTGTCCATTACATTTCTTAAAACTTGGCGAATATTAGTTAGTGTTAATAATTTTTGATCTATAAGAAAAAAATAGTATTATAAAAAAATAATATTTTTAATTTTATACGTAAACTATAAAACAATTACCTCTTTTTGCATTGTAGGGGAAGTCTTGGTTAATCATTTTTTTGGTACCATTTTGTATGATATAGAGTTGATCAGAGAGGCTATCATTAAATACTTCGTATTCAATTTTGTTTATAGTAATATAATTCATTATAACTAAAAAAATAGTTTATTTAATAGTTGTTTTATTTTCTGTAGTTGTTTTATTTTCGTTAGTTTTATTTTTTATTTCAAAATGAGCTTCTTCTTTGTCGTATATTTTAAAGCATTCATCATTATCGTCTATCAGGATGATTTCATTTTTGCTAAATTCCAACTCTTGTTCGCTCATTTTAGTTGCACGTTTTGTAAAGCGTGTTCTTGCCATTTGATTTTGTTAATAAAATAACACGCTTTTTATGTATAAAATTTAATCTCTACAGATTAACGCGAAATAAAAGCTAAAGTGATGTAACTTTATGCAATGAAAAGAAAATGCCGTGTCATGCTAGTTAAATTTAGAAAGTTTTAATACCGCTTTTATGAACAAGATTTAAAGAGATTAAAATACGGAGTAAACAACTTTTTAAAAACTCTGCGAAGAAAAAATCTCTGTGTAAAGTGTTAAAATAACAATTTAAATAAATTCAAAACTCAATGAACCAACACATCGACGTAGCATAGTGCATTCGCTCGTCGCACTATGTTTCTAACGCCATGACATTAGACCGTTGAGGGTTCGATTCTTGTTGAAGGTAGTAGAAAATTTAGAGAGTTTAGAAAGTTCAATGTAAACAGGGGGCTGTAAATAGAGGTCATAGATCTGCTAAAAGATATTTTTTTGTTCATCAAAAATCGAGAGCTTATCCTAGACCTTATCATTCTTTAATTGGTAAAGGACGAAAACGTATACTTAGAAAACGTGGTAAAGGTATCCTTGGTAACCTATTAGGAGGTATTCCCTTAATTGGTGGTGTATTTAAAACTATATTTTAATCGGATTAAAAAACATGTACAAAAATGCTCAACTCTGTAAAAACGTTTATTTACAAAAATGAATTCAAAAGTGTGTAAACATGTAAAAAAAAAGACGCATATAAAAAAGTATTGCGAAAAATGTTTCGTTCAAAAATTTCGAGAACACGTGCAAGAAAATTTAAAACGGTATCAATGGTTGTTTGAAGACATGAAAAGCACAAGAACGATGAGTTAAAAAATTTACGAACTGATAATAGTGCGTTTGGCGATTATATTCTGACTTATGAGTATAAAAATGGCATTATCGAAATCATATCCGGCGACAAAAAAAATGGACACACGAAAACATCCACTTTTTTTGGCGGTTTTAATTTAGATTTTGAAGTTTCATGTCGGTAATAAAATACCGAAAATGTAATGATAAAAAAAATATTTAATGGTGTTTTTTCTGTTTTTTCTAAAAAAAAATACTATAAATTTGGTTTTTTCGAAATAAAAAATACAATTGAAATAAAAAATTTATTTAAAATAAACAAAAAAAAATGGAGTTTAAAACTTATTTAAACGATTTTTATAAATCGATTAATAATTTAGAAACTTCTTCCTTTACAACGGATGATAGTTTAAAACAAGTTCAGGGTAATTTTGAATTATTTTTTCGTTTGGATGGAAGTAAACAAATCAAAGTAACTCGTGTTAATAATAAAGCACATATTGATTTTATTTATGGTGAAAACAAACACGAATTTGAAATGGTATATGAAGACTTTGTTGATGTTATTAAAGAGTCATTTAGCATTTGGTTACTCGAAGAAGCAGACATAAAAAATGAGTTTTGAGACTTATGCAGCGATTTGTTATCCATTTCCGCAATTAAAGCAAAGGGAGATTTTTCATTGTCACATTGTTTAAAACAGGGACAAATTATTAAAGTAACTCGTTCCAATGAAAGTCTCACTATTGTGTTTATATATGAAGATGGAAAAGAACATTCTTTTAAAATTCCTTTGAAAAATTTTTTATTGTATGTTATCGAATCTCAAGAACAATGGTTTATCGAAAAAGGCAGAAGAGACAGTATTGACGTTGGATACGTCGTAAGAGAAATAGGATACGCAGATTGGTAAGAGGAAGGGGATTAGCTGATTTTATAACCCCTAAAAATGTAACCAACGCATTGCAAGTGGGTTCGCTGTTATACGGTATAAAAAAAGCGTGGAAAGGCAAAAAAACAAAAACGGCTCCTGTTCCTGTTGTTACAAAACCCGCCAACCCTTATATGCCTCCGGATAAAGTGTTTGAAGTATATTAAAAAAACAGTTGTAAAAAAATATTATATTCATTCTTTTAAAGAATAAAGATTTAAAAATAAAAAATTGTTTTGTTTTTCTTAGATTTTTTTCTTTTTATATCGTTTGATAGTCAATGTTTTTTTTCCTTTGCAAGTCGAGCAACACGTTTTGTGAAGATGTATTTTTGCTGCTCTTTTAGTTACGGTGTTAAAAATCCATACTTCGTTATTTAATAGATGTATCGTACAATTTTTTAATAAAGCGACATTTTTTTTATCTTTTAAGACCAGGAAATAAAGTTCGCCATAACCATTAAACGTAGCACATTTCTCTTCTATAATGTCTTCAAGCAGTTTGTGTGCTGTTCTCTTCATGTTGCATTATATTAAATTCAGAGCAATCTGCCTTTTTATTTCTTTTTTAGTCATGACATCATCAATGGGTACATCTAAAAATTGATTGGCAGTCTTTAAACGAGTGTATTTGTTTGCATAAATTCTATCCATTTCATTTTGGATCATATAATAAATATTTTCCTCGTTCATCACAGATGGAATAGCTTGAATATCTAATAGTGATAATTTATCCCACGTAGCTTTATAATTTGTTCTTAAGAATCCTGCATCTTTTAAAAATCTTTTAATAGCATTTTGAGCTAATATTTGTTTTTCATAAATATCATAATGCAAAGGAATTTGTTTTGTTTTCATAGACAATAGATCACGTTCCAGATTTTCCTGTTTTTTCATATATAAATGCAACTGCATGTCTTTTTCAAACAGTTGTTTAGCAGTAACATCAAGGTATTGAAAGAGCTCTTTTTTGATAAATTGGAAAAATGAATAGAGATTTTTTTGAACTTGTACAGAAGCATGAAGCGGTGTTACTTCATAAAAATAATGGTTTAACAGTCTGCACAATGAAGGAAAATAGATTTGATCAGTATATAATACATTTTCACTGCGAAAGACTAGAGCTACAAAATAAGCGGCAAATGCTCCACATAAACTACTATCATTCCATTGAAAAGGAAATTTATTGTATGAAAAAAATACGTTTTAATTGCCACTCATTTCGCTGTATTTTAAAATAAATTTAGTAAACCAATAAAATTCGCGACTTTCTGCTGTCCATTCTGTAGGAAAATGATTCGATTATCGTAAATAAGAATTAATTTCAATTTCGTTGTAGTTAATGTTAATAGTGTTGATTTGTATATTGCTATTGACTTCTTCTACTGCTTCAAACAAATATTTATTAAATCTTAAATGTTTTGGAATTTATTGCAATACACTTTCTTCTCCTAAACTATCAAAACAAAAAAAATGACCCTTGTCTATTTTCATCAACACTCCCAATGTTGACCTGCTTCTTTTGTTGTTTCGTTGTTGTAAATGATAAAGGAGCCGTTGTTTTTCATTTGATGAATAATATGAATATGAGTTTTCGTTTGACTTAGCTCGTCAAAAGCATATAATCCTATAAAATAATTTTTAAATTCTGAATTTTTAAAAAAACGAGACAAAGATTCATCAGTAGCCATTTTTATTCTTCTTCTTTTTCTAAATTAAAAAAACTCGTAATAAATAGTGTTACAATAGCGTGTAATATATTAACAAATAAAGTTTTTTTATCGCTGGTTCCTTCCTTTATAATTCCTTCAATGTTTCTTTTAACAGATTTCTTTTTTAAAGCACCATCTAGTTTTTCTATCAAAGAAGAGAGGGTAGGTATTACTTTTGTAGTAAACGTATCCACAAAACCGTCCGTTTGATCACCATCTGTTAGATCCATTGTAGGTTTGATATCTCTGTCTAGTAGCAAAACAGTAAGCTTGGCTTTATAAAGTTCGGCTACATAGTTATCGCCGTGTAGTTCTTTCACATCATCAAAGTGGTTGAGATGAATAGGACAAAGTTGAGGATTTTCGAGTAAGTTATTAAATTGACTGTTTTTAAAACATTTTGCCATACTGTAAGAATTTAATGTTATCCTCTTAGAATCGAGTACATTTTGTAAAAAATCAAATGAATTTTTATCTGTAAAATGTTCTTCTTCTACGCGATCAGATGAAGGTGAAGAATTTCCAGACTTGTGTTCATAATGTTTGTATCTTTTAGACACTTCATCAAGCGCGCACACTGCGCAATTGTTGCGAATTTTTTTAATGATGCTATCAACGCGATTGATTTTTTAATTAAAAAAAATGTAAAAAAATGTTTTAAAATTTGATTTTTTATACTTTTTTATTCATTTTATTAAAAGAATACGCTTCTTTTTTTAATAAAAAAGCTTTTTTTTTTCTAGTTGTGGTTGTTAGATTTAGAATTTATAACAAATCGAGAGATTCATAAGTGGGGAAGAAACTGTATTAGAGAGTTATGTTTACGTTCACTTAGTGATAAAAAGTTTTATCACGTGCAAGTCATACCGTGCGAAAAGTTCGAAAACTTGGAGGAAAAAGATAAAAAAAGTATTTTTTTATTGTCGAAACAACATACATGGGTTAGAGTACTATCCTAGTTTTAAACACACAAGTGAAATCATATTTTGTACTTCCGTAAACGACTATTTAAAAGAACAATTAAATAAATATAAATGGAATCTTGTATTTTACAAAGGGGGCGAAATCGAAAGAAATGTTTTAAAATCAATAAAGACAGAAAGCAACATTTTTAGTTTTGATTTGAATTGTTTACTATTTCCTAAAGTATGCAAGCTGCCTACCTATGTCATCAGTGAACCGTTGTGTATGGAACCTTTCAGACATTCTTTTACAAAAACACACAATTTAGAGCATTGTCCTCGCTACGAAACATATATGTTTTCTTTATATTTAGAAGACTATGTTAACGAATTCGTGTATACAGAAACAAGTGTTGAAGAGTATGCAGGACTTATCAAATTGATAAAAGATAATATACAGTGTATGAGACTTTTGAAAAAAGACACTTGTGAATGTTTTGAAAATATATTTAAAATAAATAATCTTGTATATCAACTTTTTGATATGGAAAAAAAAATTCAAAAATAAAAAAAATTGTCTTGTTTATAATCCTTCTTTCGCAGTCACATAATATTTGGTATAATTAGTGTTTTTATGTATAGGTTGTTTCGATACTATTTCGTTAGTATTGTAATTATAAACTTCGTCCTCTTTTCTGTATAATACCATTGAAATGTTAAAGTTCCTTTTAAAGAAAAAAAACCATTGAGCAGTGGGGAACATTTCTATTAAGCTTTTTTCGTGAAAATTGCAACGTTCAAAGGCTTTGTAAATGTAAACTTTATCTCCTTCTTTATGTACTTTTTTTGTATAAAATATTCATAAATTGGAACTGGTGTATAAATGGTGAAATAGGCATTATGAAAAACTTTATCGTCGAACAAAAACCAAGGCAATTGGTCCATGCAAGCTGGATAAACG
Organism: Hydra vulgaris; assembly: GCF_038396675.1. Classification (NCBI taxonomy): domain Eukaryota; kingdom Metazoa; phylum Cnidaria; class Hydrozoa; order Anthoathecata; family Hydridae; genus Hydra; species Hydra vulgaris. Next base: position 11,531,884 of record NC_088927.1, read on the forward strand.
TGATTTAATATTTTACAATTTTTCTTCAAGTTATCATACTCCCATTTGTTAGATAGATAAGGAAACAAAAAATATTACTTTAAAGTCGGTTTAAGTTTGCTTTTCCACGAAGTACATTTCTTTTCCATGTTTTTTGATTTGTAATAAAGTTTATATACTTTAATAAACTCTTCTAGTTGTCTTTTTAATTCTTCGTGTTGTTTTTCTACTGTTGTTTTGGTTACATTTAAAAAATCATCGTTTTTCATGCGACATACTTCTAGCATGCTCGTTCTCCATGATGGTGATTGTTCTGCAAAATTCATATAACGACGAGAAGGCCATTTTCATAGTCTATAGCTATAAAGATATAATATAAATCCTTGTATTTTTCTTCTTCCAAGTTTAACTTCAAGTTAAAATTTTTTAAATAAGTAAATATAATGTCTTGCCATTCTTCATACGAGTTATTTAAATCGTGAAATTCAAACAACATAGGATGTAATTCATTATCTGGATAAAAAAGTTGAACAGCTTTGATGAGACTTTCGTCGAGTTGTTTGCTAATCATTTTCTCTTTCAAAAATGAACTAGAATTTATTTTTTTACCCTTTACATAGGAAATAGAGATAAGAAAAAACAAGTTTTTTATTAATAAAACAGGTTTTTTTAATTCAATTGAAAAAATTACAAAAAAAAATTATTCTTCGTCTTCATCTGGTACTTCTGGTACTTCTGGTTCGAAGCTCACCACAAGCTCTCTTCAAATTTTGATTCAAATTTCTTGGAACACCATTTTTAATCAACGTGTTGTTGAAGTTCGGTTCTACAGCCAAAAATCTTTCGTATTCTGTAACATGAATTTCGTCCTCTTCTTTTGCTACTCGTATACCATAATTGTTAAACTCGACCGTTTTTAATATGTGAGTTTTAGGGTACGCCACTGTCATATAGGCTTTGTTTTGAGCAGTTTGTATACTATTCATCAAACTTTCCAATACTTTTTTGGTCATTTTGTTATGATTAAATTTAAACACTACATTATTAGTAACTTCGCCTTTGTTCATTTTAAATTTGTTGTCGTCCTTAGTTATTTTCAGTTTGGATCTAAACAAATAATTTGTTTTGTTGAGATCGCATATTTCTCTATATCTCCATGGTAACAAGATTTCACAGCCCTCATTTTTTGGTTTGTAAACCAATTCTTTATTAATATAGTTAAATTATGCCAATGGTTTGAGGGGAACAGTGGAATATTGTTTATCTTTTATATTTTTTTCTTCTTTAAATTCAATAAGCCACAAAGTAGCAGCTGCTAAATCTGCAAATTTCACATAGGTGTTATCGTTGCAGTAAACAGTTTCAAACTCTGCCATTTTGTTTCGTTGTGTTGTGAATAAATTTTTAAATGAAAATGAACTCCTTTTATACTGTTTGAGTTGAAAAGAGAGATTAAAAAAACAAGTACTAAACAAGTTTTTTTTAAAAATGTTAATTCTTGATCTAGAGTCTAAAGTTCAATGTGGTGTGATGTACTTTAAACTTTGTACTTTGATACTTTTAATTCTATTTTAATGATAGAGATAATGTTGTTATGACTACCATTTTATATAAATGGGTGAAAAAAAACTTGTTCAAATCATCTCTGGTCAAGTCAGCGAGATATATAAAAAATGTGTTTGGATTGTAAAATAATGGAAAATGAAGAAAATAGTTATTATGAAAACACAAGACTAAAAATTGTAAAATTAAAATACAAACACTTTAACGGTAATATTCAATTAGAAAAGTCTTTAGTTGTAGAAGGGCACGATAGAGAACTAGTAAAAAAAATAGATGATTTTTTTTTAAATATGTGGATAGATACTGAGTGTAATACAGGTGTAACGTTATTACCTTATATTAATGAACTTTCTAATAGACCTTCAAACAAAAACGATTTGGAACAATTTGAAGTTTATTATTATTGGTTTGGTCATTGTGAACTTTGTGAAAAAAATATTTGTTTTGTTTTAATTGTTTTTTTTTGTAAATTAAGTTTTTGTAAAAATTGTATTGTTGCTCATAAGGAAAAAAGAGAACATGTAGTTTATTCTTGAAAAAAAGCACAATGTATGTATTTAAATTTTTTTTAGATAATTAAAATAAAAGATGATCAATGGTCTCTTTATGAAGTAAAAGAGTTTAAAACACTCAAAATTACAGATATTCAGGAATGGTCTTTTTATGAAACAAAAGAGAGTGCTTGTTTTGATCTAAGAAGCAGAAAGGATTATATACTTCTACTACAACAACGTATTTTAGTAAGTACTGGAGTGTATATCGATAAAATAGATTCAAATTTAGCAGGACATGTATATTCAAAATCAGGTATAGCTTATAAAGATGGTGTGGTGGTGTTCAATGCTCCAGGAATAATAGACGCCGATTATAAAGACGAAATTAAAGTGCTATTGATTAATCATTCTGAAAAAAATTATGTTATTAAACGTGGAGATGCTGTTGCTCAAATGGGATTTGTGAAAATGTTTAAAGCTGTAAAAAATGTAACAGAATTCGATGGGTGTTGTTGTCGTAAAGTTAAAAATGACAATGATTAAAGACGTAGAAAGAAAGGGCGGTTTTGGCTCTAATTGGAAAATAATTTTTTTTTTGTAATATTTTTTTATTTTTTATTTTAGATTAGTGTATACAGAAACAAGTGTTGAAGAGTATGCAGGACTTATCAAATTGATAAAAGATAATATACAGTGTATGAGACTTTTGAAAAAAAACACTTGTGAATGTTTTGAAAATATATTTAAAATAAATAATCTTGTATATCAACTTTTTGATATGGAAAAAAAAATACAAAAATAAAAAAAATAAAAGATGAAAGCAAGGCTTATTATAGTGTACCCTTTTATTTTAAAAATTATCAATTTTTAATGAAATTGAGTATCAATATGAAATGCGATAGTCATTAGAAAGAAGAAATTGGTTTATATATAATGATGCGATCTACACCTTATGATGAAGTATGAAAATGGCCTTTTATAAATCGTGTTGATACTTTTAAATTATGTGGTCCTCATGGTAAACAAATAAAAAAATGTTTTATGACTGAAAACAATGTGTCTTTTCAACGTCCAGTCAAAGATCAAGAAAATGTTGGTTATGGATATTGCAATTTTATAAAAACAGCAGACATTAGCGATTATTTAATTGAAAATAATTTGTATATTAAATGTAAAATTAAGTAATTTTTCAGCTTATTTTCATCGTTTATTAAGAAGAACAATGTTAACAAGTATTAATTTTGATGATAGTGTTTTGATTTTCTAATTTTTTTATTGTAACTTTTTTTAGACAACTAATTAAAAATGAATAATGAAAAATGGTCTGAAGATCGTATTGAATGGATTACCAAATATTACAAACTACATCATTCTGAACAAGAGTTGTGGAATATTTTGGAAGAATTATCATCCGTTTTGTATTTTCATTTTGTTATCGTTAAAGAATTTTTAACCAATGATGATCATCAAGATGGAATATTGGGAGAGTTTGAAAAAATAACAGAAATTATAAATAAAAATAACGAACAGATAAAAAATAATCTCAATATACGTCATTTTTTAATGGAATTATTAAATTTCATGATTGTCATTTGCAATGTTGCAATTGAAGAAGACAAACTTATCGTAACAAAAGAAAAAGAGGAATTTGCAAGAAGAGATGAAGTCATGTTCTCTTATATGAAATCAAACGTGGACATGAAAGATTTTCATTATATTTCAAAGCACGAAGAAAGATTATTGTTAAAAAAAACAATTAAAAATTATTTTATGAGTACTTTAATAAATATTTTTAACGAGTAAAATTTTTTTTTAACTTTGTCTTTTTTTAAATTTTTTTGTACTGTAAACTTTGTATTTTTCAGGTTAACTAATTAAAAAAATGGAATGGTTTCACAAACATGGAAAATTTGCGGAATATTGCGGAATGCAGAATATTTACATTAAGCTCGATAAATACAATCCTGATATGGCTGATGAATATCGAAAAGTAAAATATTTTATTAAATATGGTAATCATGCTGGTCATTTTGATAAAAGTTTGGATATAAATAAAGATGGAGTAAAAGAAGCCAATGAGTAAATGCATAAAATAATTCGAAAAGATTCTGAGAAATATGTAAAAAGAAAAAACTTTACACATTTATATTCAGTTCATTTTTAAAAACAATGGAATATTTGAGTACTTTTTTTGATTAAATTTTTTGTTATTTTTTTCTTTAGATTACATAATAAAAAAAATGTAAAAATAACAGTACGAGCCACCAATAGTTTTATGACACCTGTTGTAACCACAACACGTTATATAGAACTATGTGCAAATTGTCAAAAAACTAAAATTGTTTATGTAATGAACGAACCAAAGAAAAAAATTTTATAATTATATTTTTTTAGATTACATAATAAAAAATGTCTTTTAAATTTCATGTCAATAATCTCATCACACAACTTTTACTAACAACAGCTGCTATTCATGATCAAACTCAAACGATAGGAAGGTTATTGGGAGAAGCAGAATCTTGTCCAAATGAAACTTGTACTGGCTTTAGTCGTTGCGAATCTTGCAAAGGAACATATGATTTTATTCAACGATATATTCATAAAGAAAATGTTAAAGAAACTGTACTTGAAATGTTTGAAAATTATACTTTATTATAAATTTTTTTTGTAATTATTTTTTTATCCATTTTTTTAGGTTACATAATAAAAAAATGGATGTGGTTTACAAATGTGAAATTGTTAAAAACAAAGATGGAAGCTTTGGCGTTGTTGAAGATATTGATAATGACAACAATGTTACTAAAGAATTTACAAGACTAACTTCTTTGAATTCTAAAATTTTTTTAAGATTGTCGATGATAAAACTGTAAACATGGGTCTTAATGTACTGGGAGAAGATTATCATCATAAAGAAATGTGTCAAGAAGAATTTGACGAATTTGTAAATCAAGTGCGACAAATCAAACCTGAAAAACTACGAGTTGCCAAATATTCAGAAGAAAAAACTTTTAAAAGGGAAAAAGAACATTTATTAGAATGTTTTGATGCATTGTTATTTTTAGATTGGCGCATGAGTGAACAGGCTTCTGAAATGTGTGAAAAAGTAGCAAAAAAAATAGGGATTACAAAAACATTACTCCAATTTGTTTGTAAAAAACCTAATTTTGTTTATGAAGCTCTATGTAAAATAGCTCAATGTGATTGTTCCCCTAATTGTGTATTTTGTAATTTAAATGCTTTTTTTATTTTCAAGAAAAATTTGACAAACCCAAAAGATTTATATTTGTCAATGATCTAGTGAAGAAATATCAAATGGAAAAAAACAAATAAATTGTAAATTTTTTTATTTTTTAAAATACATATTTTTTTAGATTACATAAAAAATGGAAATAAATATAATGTTGTCATCCAAAAAATTGGGATTGTCTAAAGAATTGTTGAGAAAGACTTATACATATCATAAAGATGAAATTATCTGTTTTGCTTCGTGTCCTTGTGAACCGATCCATATGTGTTTGAAATGTAAAAAGATCAAATTCGAAATTATACGTTCGGAACATAACGATTACAAAAAAATTATTTTTTATATATCGACTAAAGTCAAATTACGTTCAAAAATTAAAGACTTTAAATTTTCTTAACAATGATATCTTATCTATTTTGTTGATTTGTTTCCGTTTTCTCTAGTTTTTTCTTTAATTTTTTTGTATATATTGTAATATATGTTGTTGTTTTTTGATTTTTTAAAAAATGCTTTTTTTTGAAATTTTTTAAAAAAATTTAAAAAATAGGGATTACAAAAACATTACTCCAATTTGTTTGTAAAAAACCTAATTTTGTTTATGAAGCTCTATGTAAAATAGCTCAATGTGATTGTTCCCCTAATTGTGTATTTTGTAATTTAAATGTTTTTTTTATATATATTGAGTTAAGAAGAATTTTAAGAATATAATTTTTTGTTAGAATTTTTTAATATGTATTTTAATATGTAATTTTTTAATATGTTTTTAAATATGTATTTTTTTAGATTACATAAAAAATGAAAAATAATATAATGTTGGCAGCAAAAATATTTGGATTACCAGAACATTTGTTAATAGACAATTTAGGATGGGCTAAAAGTCAAATTTTGAGTTTGGCATCGTGTCCATGTAAAAAGAACAATATGTATTTAAATTGTAAAACGATTGAAGATGTTATTGGATTGCATCGCTCTTTTTTTGATAAATGAGAAAAGTTTTGAAAATTTTTTATTGTAATTTTTATATTTTTTAAATTTTTTTAGATTACATAATAAAAAAATGGAAATGAAATTAAATGACATTATATTGAAAGCTTCAAAAAAAATGGATTTAACTAAAGAACAACTCTTGGAAATTTATGAAAATCAAAAAAAAAGAATTGATTTTTTGGCCGAATGTCAATGTCAAGAATAAGACTATTATAATTTTCTTTGTTTGTGTTGTGGTTATTCTGTGGATACAGTGAAAAAATTTTACAATACGATAGTAAAAGCTTCTAACAAGTTTGGTTTATCGATGGATTTATTAAACAAAACTTTTTATATTCATAAATACGAAATACGTGATTTAGCTAGTTGTAATTGTGTTTTGGAACAAATGTGTGATGATTGTAAATTTAAAAAATCTTTGGTTTATCGATGGATTCATTAAAGTAACTACAACAAAAGACATTTTTTATAAACGTGAAATAAAGATAACGTGATTACTTTAAACGTGTTTAAAGTAATCACGTTAGTATATTGGTTGTAATTTTTTTTAGATGAATAAAATAAGAGAAAACGATAATAAAAAAATGCTCAAGTTGTTAATCAAACAAAACCTATTGACAGAAGATGAAATATTAACTGCAAAGTTTTTTTTGACGAAACATCATCTTTGAAATTTTTGTTGAATTAGAATGATAGTGACTTTTTATTTAAAATACGAACAAATTTAAATTTTAAATTTATTTTTTTGATCTTTTTTATCAAGTATACTTATATGTACTTTTATTCAAAATAAAAAATGTTTTGTTTTTTTCAGTAAATAATAAAAAAATGTTATCTTTGCAACAACAAAAAGCACTTCAATGGCTTGATGAAGGAAAAACATTTTTTATTACTGGTGGTGCTGGTTGTGGAAAAAGTTATATTGTCAACCAAATTGCTTAAAGTGTACAAATTTATAAAACAATACATATTACTGCGAGTACAGGAAAAGCAGCTTATTTGATCAATGGTGTCACAATACATGCTTTTGCTGGTATAGAAACTGGTGTTAAAAGTGTAGATTATTATAAACGTCATATGCATCCAGACATTAAAAAAACGTGGCTGGAAACTGATGTTTTAATTATTGATGAAATTTCAATGATTAACGCTCCAACATTTGATTTATTACATTTAATAGCTTGTGAAATTAGACAATGTTACGATGAATTATTTGGTGGTGTACAAGTTATTGCTTGTGGTGATTTTTTTCAATTGCCACCTGTCACAGGAGAATTTGTTTTTAAATCAAAAATATGGCAACACTACATGACGGAAGTGTTGGTTTTAACTCAATGCTTTAGACAAAAAGAAGATGCACAATGTTTTGGTGCATTAAATGAAATACGTTTTGGTCAAGTTTCAGACCAAACTATTGATTATTTTATGACGCGTTGTTTTGAAAAAGATGAAAATTTAAACTCTAAATATACAAAATTATTTTTTAGAAATATTGAAGTCGATTGTTATAACAAGGAAAAAATGCAGACTATAAAACAAGAAGGGTATTGGTTTTATGCTAAAGATGATGTTAAAAATCCGAATATTCCATGTACGTTTCAAATTCCTGCAGCTGTTTATCTTAAAATAGGTGCTATTGTTATGCTTGTAAGAAATATTAATGTGGAAGAAGGTTTGTGCAATGGTACTATTAGTACCGTCATTTTAATAGAAAATAATGCAGTTTGGGTGATTATGAATAAAAAAGAAGTTTAAATAGAATGTGTCAAAGAAGAAATACATTAGATTGCTCTCATGCTGCGTAGGCTCAAGATTTGGTTTACCTTTAAAATTAGCTTTTTCTTTTTCTGTTCATAAAGCTCAAGGAAGTACAATGAATAAAGCCGTTGTTCAATTTGATTCAAAGGCTTTTATTAATAGTCTTTTTTATGTTTCTTTATCACGAGTTTGTAATATTAATGATATATTTATAATTATTTATAATAAATTAGAATTGCAAAAAATATTTAAAAGTATTACTTTTGATTCTGATGTTTTGGAATTTTATAAAAAATACATGTAAATTTTCTTTTTAGATAAAAAAAATGAAATTTGAATATCAAACTGAGGAAACTATATTTAGTAATAACAGTATATACACTGAACATTTTTTTTTCATCAAAGACGATTATAAAGATGAAGATATTGTGGAAGAATTACAACTTTATTCAGAAACTCAGAGTCCTGATGAAATTGTTTATCACGTCGAACAAAAAACAATGGAAGGATTTGAAACACAAATGAAAAACAGTATTTATTTCGCAGACTTGTTTCAAAATTTCTTTATGGGTTATAATCGTTTTATTCAAGATGCCAATGTGCGAGCTGTTTTTAATATTTTAGAAAATGATAGTGGATGGAGGTTGATACGAATATGTAATATTAAAATTAAAACTCTATCCAATTTAACAGAAAGATCCATGATGAAATTACAAGATTTTGAATTGTCTGGTTTTAAAAGAAAAATGTTCATGACAGATGAAGAAATTGAAAAAAAGAAAAAACGCAACAAAACCTATTACGAAAAAAATTAAAAAATATTAAAACAACGAAGCAAAAGCAAAGATGTACAAATTCGCAAAAAACACCGCACATATCACGAAAATAAACTACAAAAGAGGAGAGAAATTGACGAATGGTTTGGTGAATGGTATGGCTTGAAAATTTTAAACTGTTCCTTAGAACAAGCCAGTAGTATGTTATCACGAAAAGCTCAAAATCAAATTGTCAACACCATGTTGCATTATTTACGACCTTTTCATCCTAAAGTGAATCGTTTAACCGACAATCAAGAGTTTAAAAACTGTTTTATTAAAAAAACATTATTTTCTTACTCGCAAATAACAAACGAACTATTAAACATTGAATATAAAATTTTTCAACCTATTGAATTATTTGCTCAAAACGATTTAATGAAGTCTAAAAACCTACAAGAAGAAATTAAAAAAATCAAAGAAGCTTATGAAGGTGTTCAAAAATTGTGTAACTTTTTAAATTTAAAAACTTTAACATCCTTATTGCATATCTATACTGTGCTCGACACGGTCGTATTAGGTTCTGTTATGATTGACTTTGACGAAAGAACATTTGAATTTACAAAACTTAATATTCTTAATCATGTTAGCATTTTTAGCTATACAAGCAAATTAAATACTGCCATCAGTTTAAGTCCTATTCGTTTTCCTCCGACCAACGAACATCAAAAAATGATTGAAAAGAGTATTCGAGGTGGCATGTCAACCAACGGTACACAAAAATTCGCCATTGATACAGGTTACTTTGAACCTAAAATAAAAGAACTCAAATTAAACAGCGAGTTGAGAGGATGTTTAATTTTTATGGACGAAAATGGACAATACGGAGGAGCTCAATTAAAACCTTTACCTTTTCACATGAAATATTCTTTTGATTTGGAATGTATTACTTTAGACGATGTGATTCCAGGGCCGGTCTTAGGCCGATTTGACCGATTGCTCCAATAGGGCCCCGCGCTTGGTAGGGGCAACGCAATTTATAGCATATCATTATAAATGGCAGTAATTTTTTTTATAAATTTCTATCAATCTTAATATAATTCGTACAGTTAACGTTGAACGTTTAATTCGCATGGTAATGTCTATTGTTATTTTTAGTTTATCTTAGTTATTGCGGTATATAGTATAAAATATATTAGTTTCCAATCTACTTTCAAAAGTTCCAGAAGTACTTATTTCCGAAAATTCACGTTGATACATTAAATGAAAAATTATCAAGACAGGAAACAAAACGCTGGAATCAAGTCTTTGAGCGACTTGTTGCTTCTGTACAGTTTTTGGCAGAAAGGAACTTGGCATTTCGTGGGTCTGAAGAACAAATTGGAAATCCACATAATGGCAATTTTCTAGGCGTCATTGAATTGCTAGGAAAATTTGATACAGTTATGCAAGATCATATACAGAAAATTATTAACAAAGACATTCATGATCATTATTTAGGCAAGACCATACAAGATGAAATTATTGATACTATAGGCCAAGCTGTTCTACAGGAAATTATTGGTAGAATTAAGTCGGCAAAGTATTTTGCAGTGGTTCTTGACTGCACTCCTGATATCAGCCATCAGGAACAGATGTCAATGGTGCTAAGATATGTCGCTGATGGCACACACTCAGATGTCCCAGCTGGAATTTATGAACATTTTATAAAGTTTATTATAGTTGAGAGCAGCACTGGTGAAAAATTATTTAACACTCTTGTGAAAGAAATTGAAATGCTAGGAATAGATGTTGAAAACATCAGAGGACAAGGGTATGACAATGGAGCTAATATGAAAGGGCACAATTCTGGAGTGCAAGCACGACTTTTGAAATTCACGAGCTTTCTATACTCCTTGTGTGTGCCATAATTATAATCTTGTTCTAGGAGATATGGCTAAAACATGTTCAGACGCCATGACATTTTTTGGAACCCTGCAGCGTATTTACACTCTTTTTGCTTCATCTACAAAAAGATGGACTGTTTTTAAAAAGCATGTGAAATGCCTGTCTATTAAACCATTATCAGAAACGAGATGGGAATGTAGAATGGAAAGTGTTAAAGCTGTACGATTTCAATCCGCAGAAGTGTGTGATGCTTTAGAAGAACTAGCAAAAAGCACAAATGATGCTCAAGGGAAAAGTGAGGCTGAATCATTAGTAAGCCAAATGACAAATTATAGGTTTCTGGTTGCACTATGTTTTTGGCACTCTTTATTGTTTCAAGTAAATTTTACTAGCAAGGAACTTCAAAGCAATACCATTGACATTGCCGCGGGGCTGACATCTTTTGAAAAATTGTTTGATTGGTTGAAGACATACCGAGAGACAGGCTTTGTAGCAGCATTGATTGATGCCAAAGAGCTTGCAAATGAGTTAGAAGTTGAACCCATATTTCAACAGAAGCCCTGTTACAAGAAAAAGAAAATGTTTCTTTATGAATCTTCTAACGAACCAATTATAGACCCCAAGACAGAATTCGGGTAAATTTTTTCAATCAAGTTGTAGACAAAGCATTGCAATCTCTTCAACCACGGTTTATGCAGCTGAAAGAACACCATAAACTTTTTGGATTTCTATATAATTTTCAAAATATGTCTAAAGAAGATCTCAGAAAAAATTCAGCCGACCTAGAAATTGCTTTGACAGACAATACAAAAGATACAGAAGGGTTCATGCTTTTCGAAGAAATGGAGGCAATTAAGCCAATACTGCCCGTTCAACAACAAAAACCCAAAGAACTCTTTAAATATTTGGCTTGTAATGATAGGTTTGTTCATAGCCCTAAAAATACTGATGATAATTCCAGTTACAGTCGCTTCCGCTGAAAGAAGTTTTTCAAAACTAAAATTAATTAAAACCTACCTTAGGTCAGTAATTAACCAAGAACAACTAAATAATTTGGCACTAATATCAATTGAATCTCCTATAAGTAGAGAAATTAATTATGAAAAAATTCTAAAAGATTTCGCAAGCAAAAAAGCAAGAAAGATCCACTTTGACTTATAGATTATTTGTTTATTATGACAATAACAAGAACTGTTTTGTTTAAATTCATTGTAATATTTTTATTATTGTTTATTGATTCGTTTGTGGAGTTATGTTTTTTTGTATAATAAATGTGTTTCAATAATTTTGTTAATAGTAGTTATTGTGAAAAAAAAATCAGGTGGGCCCCGCAAGCATTCGTTAAATTGGGCCCCGCAATTCGTAAGGCCGGCCCTGATTTTAAAAATGTATCAACCTATTGGAAACAATCCTATGCCTTATACTTTACTTTTACAAAGAGATCAATACAGTTTAACTCAACAAATCAATCCTTTTGTTATGCAAGTCGATCAAAATATGACCAACGCCATGTCACTAGATTTTAAAATTCAAAAAAAAAGACTAGCTTTTTTAAGATGTGCTCTCGTTCAAATTAGTAACTTTAATAACAACATTTCCAATTTTCCTTCAACTACAGACACTTACATTTTTATTAAATGTGATCAAGCTGTGCAATGTGGAATGTATATGAACAAAATTTATGTTCCTGGAATTGTTGCATTTTTTAATTTATTACACTATACTAATTCTACTCAAGTCACCACCAATATTGATTTTACAAAAGATCGTAGTACTTCTATTCAAGGACAATTGACCATCTTTGATATCAACGATGTTGAAGATTGGAAACAAACAAGATGGTCGTTTCTCAATTCAAAATCTTAACACCTCACCTTTAATAATCTCAGTTCTACTGTTTTTTTTTAATCCTACGTTAAAGATTCAAATGGTTCCGTTTTACAATTAGCTAGTTTGATTAGTATAAAATAATGTCTTTTATTTTTTATTATGATTAAGAAAATATAAAAAGGAAAAAAAGTTGTTATTTTTTTTCTCTTTCTATTTTACAAAAAATGAGTCTCTTTTGTGCTAAAGGAAGATATCATAAAAATTTAGTCAATTTAGAAGAAAAAATGATGCAAGAATCAAAAATAAATCCTAAAGATCAAATGAATCAAATTAAAAATCACATGCAACAATTACAAAATCAACTTACTCAATACTCTACTAAATCTGAATTACGAAACATGAAATCCGAATTGGATGAAATTAAAAAAATGAAAAATAAAAAAGAAGAAATACAAGAAGAAAAACCTCCCAAAAAAATGAAAAAAAATGTACAAATCAAAACCAAACCTAAAAAACGAAAATATTCAGAATCTGAAACCGAAAGTTCAGAAGATGAAGAAATTGTTGAAAAAAAACCTAAAATTAAATCAACTCCTTTACACATCTGTTCACAATGCTTTCAAGAAGTCAATGCAGTCGACAAAATAGACGGATTATGTAGAAACTGCATTATTCAACAAAGAGCCATTTTATCAATTCCACTCATGCAGAATAACGAAAATAAGAAAAAAAAATTAAATAAAAAAAGTTTAATTGAACTTGGTTACACTCGCGCTTTAAAAGACGTTAAAAATAAAAAATTACCATTTAAAAAAAGCACTTCAGAATCAGAAGAAGAATAAATAAAAAAAAATTATTTTTTTCTTTTTTTAAAAAAAAATGGGTTCATTAGCTAAATATATGAGAGATGGTGACGGCAATCATTATACGCCCAATACAAACGGTCATGTTACTATTAAAGATGTTTTGGCACAAGCCGACCACGAAAATCGTTTAATGCAAGAAGCAACAAGTGGTAATATTAGCGCAGAATATAAAGCTATATTAAATGAAAAATATCCTAGTTTTCAAGCAGCTCAAGCTCAAGATGAAGTCATTGCTGTTAATAATCAAAAATTTTCTTATGATCTTACTTCCGACATGGTTATTTTAATTTCCTTTACCACTATACTTAACGAATGGACGTACCCACAAGATTGGTATTTGGATTTTGATTTATTTCTTTATAAAAATTTGAGCACACAAACAAGCTTTACACCTACAACAGACGATGAATTAGAAAAAAAAGTGTCTTTGCAACAACTTTATACATGCTTTAATTAAAACTGTCAAATTTTATCCCAATTATCAAAAAAATAATACTACTTGTGCAAACAACGTTATCTTTAATCGTTCTTATGATCGTTTTGGAGGAATGCTAATTAAAAAAAGTTATATGAAACCTTTTAGAGAGTTGATGATTAATCCTAATTTAGGTTTAACAGAAGACACTGAAAATGCTACAAACCCTATAAATTATACTGAAACCAAAACGATTATACAATCCGTCCGCTCAACACAGCAAGCGGAGCTGCTCCTGCACCTGCTGGTTATCAAACAGCGCTAAGAGATAGATATAATGCTTTCATGACTGGAGAAAAAGGTTGTAAATTTAGAGTGCCTTTGAGTTTATTATGTGAAGTTTTTCAAATGAAGGAATATTTTGGAAAAAATAAACAAATTAGATTGGAGCTTTATATTGAAAATGATATGAATCAACTATTAGAATGAGTAAGACCTATTACAGACGCTGACATAACAGCGCTTGCTAATGTGGGAGTGGCTATAAAAAACCCAATGATTTATTGCAATACGTATAGATTCAAACCCAGCTTACCCTTGGATATATCTCAACAGTAAAAAAGACGAAATGTATACTTTACTACGTATCGCTCACTACGAACAAGTTGTAACCAATGTAGAAAATGTCGCAGAAGTGACTGTCAATTTAGGAAGTATAAAAACAGCAGATCTTGTACCCCACAGCATTATATTTTTCGTTAATTCGAAAAAAAAAAGTGATCATTTAAACAAAAATTGTTGTACACCCGTTGAAATGGCATGCAACATGATTAAAAAAGTCACCCTTTATAATTACAGAAGAACATTTGTTAATTCGTCGGGTGATACTACCGAATACGATATGAGAAAGCAAGACGATCAATGGTCGATTTGGAGAAGTTATGCTTCCTGGTGTAAAGGAAATACACCCTCTACTTTTAATATTAACAATTTTGCAGATTTTTATACTGCAGACGATGACAGTTTTTTGAGACATCCTAGTCGATATTTTAGTACTACTAACACTAACCTTTAGTCATTGACACCACCAGCGATTATAATTTTATCAACGATAAACCTCCTGCTACCATTGCTGGAAATAATTCGTTTCAAATCAATGTTCAATTTACAGAACAATTTAGAGGAATACTTACTATGTATTTGCAATATCCAGCTCAACTTGTAGAAAGCGGGTCAGGAGACGACACTGAAATCAACTATATTCCTACCAAATTTAAATCGTCTTAATTTGTTATAAAAAACATTTTTAATTTTATTAAACGAACCCTATTTGTATTCATTATTTTATAAGCAAACGACTATTTATTTCTAAAAAAAATCTTAAAAATATAAATCTTGCTTTTTTTTATTTCTTGTGTTAATGGCTCGCAGGCGTACAAGAAGAAGCGGTCACCGTCGTCGACATCATAGAGGTAGCGCACGACATCATAGAGGGAATGGAAAATTTTTTACCAAAGTTAAAAATTTTATAAAACGTCTACTAAAATCAAACGTAGGAGGTTACGCTTTGGATTATCTTTAAAAACAACGCAATGCGTAAAAAGTTTTGTTGCACCGCTTGTAAAATAAAAAAAATTCATGTAAAAAAAGACGAAAAGGTAGAGTTTATTTATCTCCTTTAAAAGGCGCAGGTAGAAAGCGATTCAGAAGACATAGAAAAATAATTCGAGGTGGAGAACTGTTTTATCGTGTTATTTGTTAAGCATATTGATGTTCGTTGCCGTAGCAAGTTTTTTTTAAGAATAAACATTATTTGCACCCCCATCCTTAAGTTGGATGGCGCATTTGTCAATATTTATTAAATTTGCCTACAAATTACTGAAAACAGTAAAGTTGTATATAATATATATTATCTGTAAAAGTATATATAATGAAATGATAAGTTATATAAAATACAAAAAATTGTATATAAAAAGATTTGATTGAATATTTAAATATTTTTACAATTTTTTATTGAGTCAAAGATGTTATTGATTAATTTAAGACAAAAAGTAAAGAAAAATTATTTTAGCAAAATTTAAACTATTTAAAAATATAGCTAACAATAAAAAAAAACTAATGATTTTGAGATCATAAATTCCACAGTTATGTTTCAATAAGTGCTTTTAAGACTTAAGTCTCACTTGCCACAACCGCGCTAGGGCACTTTTGACTTTGCGTCAAATAGCCGAAATCACCTTCTTTGTAAGGGAAAAGCACCCCCTCCCCACAAACCTTCGCCCTAAAATCGTCTTTGCATGCGATCTTTACAAAAAAAAAAATTTGTTTCTTTATAACACTCGTAAAAAATAATACACCATAAAATTTGTTAATCTTAAAGAGATTTTATTTTTTGTATTTGGTGAATATTTTACATCGTAGTTCCAAGAAATAAAAGCTAGAAGTATGTTAAACACAATGTCAAAATACAAAAACTCGGAAATATCTACTTTTTGTAAAAGTAAAAGTAACATATAACAACTTGAGGGTTTTATTGCTTTTTTAAAAAATTGACTACAAAAATTTGACTAAAAAAAGGGCATTTTTCGCTTGTGGGTCTTTATTATTTTATATTTTTTATTAAAATATTTAAAGAATATCCAAATACTATGATGATAAAACGCATATTTTTAAAACAAAGTAATGAATTTTATAAAAGTATATAACAACTATAAGTTTATTGTAATAAAAAAGTTTTAAAAATTTCAAGGAAAATTTCCGGAAATTTTCAACCCTAATTTAATAAGATCTCCTCATGCTCGTCGTTTGGTTAGCATTGTCAGGTTTAGTCTTGATAGTCGATAAGTGTTGGGTAAGTGCTTTATGATAGAGATGTGTTTTGTGACTTGTAATGAAGTTGCTCGAGTTTATCTTGAGCTAAACTGAAATAGGTTGAAGGAACGACAGAATATTCATAAGACTACACAATACCTACGATTTTAACCACTATGGCCTCGGTTGAAGTTTTACTAGATTGAATTTAATCAAAATCTATTTGAGAATGAATTTGAAGCAATGATATCTATCAGACGAGATAATTATAAAAAAACACAAATAATTTAACAGTTCTATTTGTGTTAATCCGCGTACATTTATTAGGTAACCTTATCAACAGTATGTGTTGCACATTCTAACATCGCGTGCAATTTCTTTCCGCTTTCTTTATGCTATATTTCTAACTCGACTTCTTCTATCTTTCACTCTATGATATCTTTGTTCTTCCGAAAATCCTTTTAATTTTGGTCCGTAGAGCGGGTAATAATGCTCTTTAGCAAGCTGAACTCGTCTTTGCGGGCCTTGGTAATGTGGTCTCTATATGGCAACTAGCTGAAGGAGTATAAACCACAATACCTATCAGACTAGATATTGTCCAGTCTTTGAATTGTTCGCAACTAATTCAAGACTTTGCTGCCATCTAAGCACGAATAGTTTACTTTTGTTGAACGTTTATGAAACAAACTAGTAGATTTTATTTTTTATTTTCAGGGCCTCTAATTACCAAAGGTTGACTTTGCGGAGTATAAAAGATGGCCATTAAAAAGACGTATGTCAATATCGTATATGGTGATGTTGACATACGTCCTTTTAATGATGTATGATGTTTATTAATACTTGAAATTGTTATTCCGTCAAGAGTCGAATACTAGTTGAACGTTGCGATATGAGTAGAGATTAAGTTGTAGTCGGCTTTAAGAAGTTTTTTTCGAAACCCGTGTCGTCGGCCCCGAAGAAAACTATCTTTTGACAAACATCATTTGACATCAAATGACAAAAATTATTTTAAAAAAATATCGATTCATATCGAATATATCGAAATAACTTTTATATATTCTTAAATTAGATTTCAATTAAACAGTTTATTACGTTGGTTAAATCTAAAATGTGAGATTTTAAAAATACTAAACATGTTTCTAAAATAAAAAAGAACTATTTGCGAGTGAAAAAAAACTAAAGTGAATTCCCGTTATGTCAAACTTTGACTAATATAATTTATTTGTTCGAGTTAAGAAAATTTTTCTTTATTTAATGCTAATCTATTTACATTATGTTTACACTAGTATACTAATGTCTCATTAAAAATAGTAACGAATTACATTTACGCAGTATTGACAAAAGATAACATTTGAAAAAGTTTAGCGGCACAATAATAAACACAATGTTATTACCATATAACTTTCTTATTTATATGCTAATAAAATTGCATCTAAAAAATCTTTTATAATCAAATGTAAAATATAAAAACTATTTTTTTAATGGTTTTATCATGATTCATCTTAAAGCAGTTTTATTATAGCATTATTTTCGTCAGGTAACAATTTATTTTATTTAAATCTAAATCCAATGAAAAAATAAACAAAATATTAGGCAATAGTTATTTATATTTTATATGGAATTTCTTTGTTAGAAAAAATTTTAATAATGTCAATATCTCAAATTCCAATACAAAAAAATCAAAAAGTTATTCGAAGAAATGTACTAAATTTTGACGAAAAACTATCGACTTAACGAAGTTCGAGTTATCAGAAGTTCGACTTGAGCGGAGAATTTTTATATTAATTGGTTCGACGATTTCAAGGGACCGCGTGAAATAGTTCGAGATAATAAAAGTTAACCGGTGATCGACTTACCGAGAATTAACGGTAATAAAATTTTGAAACGAAATTGGTTATGAAACAAAATAACTCAATTAATTTTTTTTCTTTCAATTGACAACTCTGATTAAAAAAAAATTATTAAAAAGCAAATTTTATTTTTAGCAAACATATTAATAATAATAAATATAATATAAACATAAAAATAGTATAAAGATATGAAATTAGTATATAGCATTAGTATATTCGAAAATATACTAATACTAACTTTTAACTTTAATTAAAATTGCCTTCAGAGTTAGTTTATTTAAAATTTTATTAATATGCACCATTTTGAAATTTTTAAATGGAGACTAATTTCAGCGCTTTTTTTCGTAATTGGTTCGTTTTTAATTTTTTTTTAACAACAAACGTTTCACGACATATTTGTTATCATTTTTATCGTTTGGTGACGCGTTGCTGCATAATCCATAAGCGACTGAATTTAGAGTATTTAAAATTTTCACTAATTTTCAAGAAAAAGAGTACTTAATATTTAAAAATAAACAAATTTCAAATATTATTAATATGATAACACTTTATAATTATAAAAAATAATAAATATTAATAAATATACAAATAAATTGTATAAACTAGTGCTAAATTTGATAATTTTCATGATTTCAAAACTCTTGTTTGTGCAAACGATTTTTTCAGCAGATTCCAAATAAACATTATCATTTTTCTATGATTCTTATGCAAGACGTAATAACAAATATTATCAAAGAAAACTTAACTTAAAAATTAATAAAGTTGCAAAAAACATTGAATACCAAGTTTTGGAATAATGTCCCTAAAATTAAATCAAACTCAAGTACTTGTATTTTAATTATTAATAAGAAAATGAGATAGAAAAGAAATTGTAGAAGAAATTCGACAAAACTTTAATACGACTCTTAACAATTATTAACATCAACTACGAACACAAATTCCACAACTCATAAATGAATCTAATGAAACACTCATATCAACATCCGACATCAAAGCTTGTTTTCTTTGGATTAAGTCTAATAGATCGCATAATTCCTGTGAAATTAATGCAGAGCATCTTAAATACGTTTTTAGTAACAACTTTCTATTATGGCTTTCAAAGTTTTATAATAGTATTTTTAGTAAAGGGGCAGAGTACTTATCAACTGCCAGAATACTTCCAAGTGTACTTATCAACTTCCAGAGTACTTTCCAGAGTACTTATCAGAGTATTTCCCAGAGTACTTATCAACTTCTATAATTGCTCTAATAGTCAAATCTTATAAGAAATCTCTTGATATCTAGACAACGATTGCGGTATTAGTATCATACGCATTTTGATAAAACTCTTTGAATATAACACCATGCAAGTCCACTTTCATCAAATTTGTATCAAGCAAAATAGCTCAACACTTCATGCAGAATTCCATTTGTGTAAAACAATAAAACACTACAATAATTATAACTCATAAGTATATATCTATAGTTTAGATGCAAATAAGCCTTCGTTAGCGTCTATAGGCGTGGATTTTAACGCCTTTACTAAGAGAAATTAATGCCTGACGAACTTAATATTTATGAAAAATTATTGTTTGTGTTTAAAATTCGCTATAAAATGCTTCCATCACATTTTCAGTCATATTCCTTTTTAATTAACCACAGATACTTAACAAGACATTCCATTAATAACTTTTATATTCCGTCAATATCACTAATAATTGGACTACTCGATTATTTGTCGGGGTTCACGTCTGTTGAACTCAATACTGAATAATGACATAAAATCTATAAACAAAATTAAAGCATTTGAAAAAACTGTGAAAAAAAAATTATTAAATCTAACCAATAAAAATATTTTATTTCTATTTTTAACTCGCTTTTGTTAGGTATTTAGTAATGTATGCGTATTTTTAACTGATAAGTATGTAAGAACTAATTTTATATATAAATACTTTATGAGTTTAAACGTGTAAATAAAGTAAACTATTTCGGTATCAAAGGAGCAAAATGATAAGATGTATTGTCTTCTGCTTGCTCCTGTCAGCATTTAAAAAATATCTTTATTTTTCCAAATTCATTGTAAAGTTATTTGTATATTGACGAAATATACATTTTAAAAAAGCAAAAAACAAACAACACTTTATCACTTTAACAAAGTAATGCAAACTTTGAATAGACTAGAGCTATTATATGTCCAGTGATTGATGGAGACTGAGAAAACCATAATCAAACGTCCTAACGTTGATGTAGAAGATAGTATAGCGGCAACATAAATCAGTCATTAGATTTTTGGAATATCAGAGAGCAAAAAATGATATTTATAAACTTGATGGAAGAAGGTAATTTAAAAAAAATCTCAATTAGACTTCAGACTAATTGAATTATTAGTTTTGAACTATTAGTTTTATACACTTTGTTCTTTACCTTTGGGTGGTTCAAACAATTTGGGTGCTAAAAAGAATAAATAAATAATATTAATTTTACTCATTTGAAAAACTTCATTTTTGATCAGATATCAAATTGACATCAAATGTGTGTTGGGGCGTATTTATAATTTACTGGGCCCGGTTTAAAAATATATTTTCTATGTTCATGCCAAATTTCATTGAAAAACATTTTGTAGCAGATACCTAATTGTTTGGAACAAAACATGCCCCTAAATTAAAATAATATAAATAAAACAAAGTGTTGCGCAAATAACAACAAAGTTCTGTAACAAAACTACCGTTAGCCGAATGTAAAATAAGTCATGTTTGGCTACCCGTAAAATTGGTTGCATTTTTATTAAGCAGTCCTTGTTCAGTTACTCCACAATAATGGATCACTTAAGCTTTTTTTATAGTTTGAATGCATTTTTAAAGGACATTTAAGAAGCATATATTATTTTGTAAAAACAATAAACATGCAAAATGTTATAAAAAACACAATTACGAATCGAGAACAACAGAGACTATAATTAGGTTCAGAATTGACACAATTATGAAACAAAAAGTTTAAACAAACTTCTTATTTTTTATTTCAGTTTTAAACTATAAAACAGTGAAAACTTAGTTTTAAGCAAATTTCTTTCATTTTTTTTTTTGCCTTTTCTTATTCTCTTTGAAGTTTTGATACCTCTCGTTCAATTTTTCAATTCTGTTTTTCTTCTTCTTTCAGTTTTTTCTTTTGATCCTTTTTCTGAAACCATTCCAAACACTTATCGCTTGTTGCAACAGTTAGAACATGGTCATGATTTACGTTTTCGCGAGTTTTGCGTTAATTTTCGTGAATTTTGCGTTCCAAACAATTTTGCTGAATTATTTTGTCACACTGTGTCGATTTATCATCACATTATTTCCTGATATGAGCTTTTTTGAACTCATGGCTGATTTCTGCAATTTATTGCAAAATGGGGTCCGAGGAACTTTAGGCACAGTGTCTATAGTTTCCAAAACCGGTTTTTCTTTATGGAAGTAGGCTGGAATAGGTGTAAAATCTATTGCATTAAAACTCATTGTTAGCAATCCACATTTTTAAAGCCATTTTTGTTACAATTTGATGAATTTGTGAAACGACTTGAGGACGATTTCAGAAGTTGTCAAAAATTTTGTTTCCACTATTGCTTGTGGGTCCAAAATCTTAAAACTCTTCAACACTTTGTACCCAATTTGTTTTAATGCTCCAAAAAAAGAAAATGAATACAAGTCAATGCCTTAAAAACTCTGGTTGCGTTTGGTAGGAGAGAGAGATGAGAATAAAAACGTTTATCTTGCAATATTCGGCTGTCTCAATGTTTAAATGGCTTTTATAACCATCAACAAAAACTATGACGGGTCTTTTAACATTGTTTCTGTCAAGCCAATTGACAAATACTCATAAAATGTTTTAGAGGTTTGCCAGCCCTCATCGACAATTCCTACAACCCATTACGATGGTGTATACATGGCTAGATCTCTCGTAATTTTGGAATTTGGATTTTGGAAACAGATTTTCCCAAATATATTGTTATTCGCTTTCCCAAATATATTGTTATTGTCAATGATTGGACGTTGTGCTAAACTCCTTGAAGTCCATTTTGAAGAAAATGTTTCGAGAATGCGCCTTTAATGCCTTATTATAGCTACATAAATAGAAACCATTATAGCCAATCTTGTCTCGGTGACAGGAAACTCAGATTTTGCAAGGTAAGTTACTGTGTCTTCAATTTTCTGTTCTACTTTGGTGGTCAAAATGGTCTCAGGACTAGGTAGATTATTCTTCCTAATACGAAAAAATATTATTTCGCAAAGTTGAGTAAGGTAGGTTTCTCTGATTTTTTCAGTTCTCATCGCAGTTACAATTGCTTTAGAAAGTTGATTCAAAGTGTAATTCCTCCCTAAAGTTTTTTTTGCTTATTAGATAACATTTGATGTGTGGGAGGGGGGAGGCTTAAGAAACTTGGAGTAGGTGAGAAATTTTTTTAAAGTTAATAAACGTCCCCTTCCGTGTAATAAGCACCGAAGAGTACTCAAGTTACCACCTCCAATTACCGCCGACCTACAATGTATGAACTATTTTCCAGGTTTATTATTTATTATTTATGAACTTCAATCATCTGATTTTAAATATTTTTTTTAAAAGGTCAAATAAACATGAATTAATTTAATTATAGTAATGTTATTTACAATAACTTTTTCAAGATTTTTTGTTATACTTTATAGAACCTTTGCTCAAGAATTTTGTTTAACATTTTATATATATTTGTTACGATTTTGTAAAAGTACAATTTTTTATCTACAGCCTGAACTGAAACAACAATTAATTGAAATCCTAATAAAAAAACAATGAACACTTTTTTTTTACTCAGCTGAAGAACTAAGATTTATTTGAAAAACAGAAAAAAAGTTTATTAAAGTTTTTAAAATTATTAAATCCAATTATTAACAATAGCGTTAAAGAAGCAGTCGCGGTGTTGATTAGTTTGCGGACACAGTTACATCTTTTTATTTTTTGCTTACAACTATCATCAAAGCCTGAGCGACATGCGCAGAAGTTTTATTTTCTTAATTTTTTTTCTTAATTTTTTTTCTTGATTGATTTGCTTTTAGATATTGTGATAATATTTCTTTACACTAAGTCAAAAACGAACTCTGGCATAGTAAATCATTTACTTTTGATTATTTTGAAATGTGATATTTACAGCTTGTAATTGAAATATCATATTTTGCTGTTTTTTATCATAAACTTTTCACAATTTATGGTATAATAATCACCTTTTGTTTAATAAAAAGTTAAACATATTTTGTTATATCGTGATCAAACATAAACAACAAAGTAAACAAAGTTTTGTTCGCAGAAACTAAAAACTTGATATCTTTCTTTTTATTTAAGTAAAAGACGTACGCTGCAAATAAGTTCAAGTGATGAAAAAATGTTTTGAAAATATATTTTTCTACACCTTTTTACTTGTGAAGAAGAAAAACTGACCTTTCATCTTGTTCGTTTCAATATAGGTAATTTTTATATATTAAATACTTTGAATTTAATTTCAATTTTTAGAATAATTAAAATTTGTTTTAAAATTTGATGCGAAGATTAGTTTTAATTTTGTTTGCCTGGTTGTTTTTTACTCTTCATGTGGATAAAAAACCAACTCGATATAGCGGAATAAGTTTCCATACGAATAAAAATATCAATAAAGAATATAACCAAATACTTCAAAGAATAAAAAACCTCTTGTTTAATCGAGACGCTAAGCGATAAGCATATTCAACATAAAATCAAATCAAATTTCTTGAAACGCCCGGTTTAGACGTCTTTAATGGAAGATTAATGCATGCATCATTTTATGACAGAGAGTAAAGGTAGTTTATATATATATATATAGTTCGAGATAATTTAATTGCTTTGAAAACACCACATTCTGTTTATAGCATCTTTTTATTTCAGTAATACAAAAAGCTCTAATATTACACTATAATCGAAAACATAGCATATTATTTATAAAATGCACTATATGAGTAAACAATTTTCAAAAAACACAAAAAAAGACAAATCTGCATCCAGGGCCGTCGAGAAGTGGATTTAAGGGATAGTTTGTTCCGGGCAACAAATATTCAAAGGGCGCCAAATGAAAAGAAGGTACTTAAATAAAAGAAGGTCCTTCATCTAAAATATAGGGAAGTTTTGATAAGTATGGGCGCCAATCAGCGTAGAACTATTTTGTTCTATCTTCACATTTTTGAGTTTTGAGATAAAACGATTTAAAAGATAAAACCTTTAGGAAACGGTAGAGTTCGGACTGTTGTAATGTTTGATTGTAAAGTTTTTCTTATAAACAATAACAAAACCTGTGATATACAATTTTTGTAATACGGTAATACAATAACAATAAAATATTGTATCACAGTTCATCTTCATAGTACAATAACAACATTTAAAAAAAAAAGTATAGTAATGACCCACTACAATAACAATTAACATTGTATTGTAATTCATCTTTATAATACAATAACAGTTTATTGTCATTGTAATGAAAAAAGTTATTGTAATGTCTAAACTTTGTCATTTGATCTGAAAAGAATCAATAATTGTATACTATTCGTACCTTATTTCAATGGGTTACAACTAATATATGATTATTGATTCTATTTAATTTTTTAAATATCACTTATCATAGTTACAAACTTTATATAGCTACATAAAAGTGAGTTTTATTTGACCTATTTTTCTTTTACTGCTGGGGATAGATATGTATACATAATCAATTCCTATCATTTCTTCCATATAGTCTTTTGCTTTTACAACAGACACCAAGTGTTTCGATAACACTTTTTCTAGTCTGAGAAGTGATGAGTAACCTAAAAATGTAGAAAAAATTGTTGCGAAATAAAAGTTCATATGTTTAGACAATATAATATATAATTACCCAGGTCAATGGTTCCCTGATTCCATAATGCTGTAGTTTATTACTCATTAGCGGTTATTTATAATAATAAAAATAAATGATTTTCACGCGCTTTATGTTGTTAATCAATTAGTTTAGACGTCATCATCCGGTAAAACATTTCAATACCAGTGAAGACAAAATTTTAGAAAATCAAGTTTCACTTCACATAGTAAACATTTATATTATTAAAGTCAAAATAAATAAATAAATTATATGTAAATGGTTGCTCAAATATTGGTGCCGAGCGTCCCTGAACTTTTGTTAAATATACGTAGAATATATACTTCTTTAGCAAAAAAAAAATTATTAAAATTGTATATGTAAATGACTGCAAAAAACAATTTTCACATGCCCACTGAATTTTCTTGTGCCAAATTAATAATAAATGCGTGTGAAAATGAATCTAAATACTTTAAAATTCAATAACTCTTGGACTTTGAAATAGTAATACAATACACCACAATATTTGTTGCAACTGTTTTTCATCAAAACAATACAATAGTTATTGTAATTGTTTACATCACAGCAATACAATATAAAAGTTTTAGGCTTTCAATGTATTGTCTGAACAAAAACAATACAATAGTTTTTGTCACTGTTTTTCATCACAGCGATATAATATCAATAATCAATGTTTTAATTACATCTATAGTATTACAGTGCAATGTTATTGTATTGTAATACAATGTCATTGTATTGTAATACAATGTCATTGTATTGTAATACAATGTCATTGTATTGTAATACAATAACATTGTATTGTAATACAATAATATTGTATTGTAACACAATAACATTGTATTATAACACAATAACATTGTATTGTAATATATTATTGTATTTAATTTTTACAATTACAATTACAATACTCCGAACCATAGTAAACGGCATATAAAAAGAGCTTTTTATCATAAGTTTTCTCCGCAGCTTTTTTACTTATAACTTAGCTTTCAATACAATAGGAAAACATAACACTATTATTAACTCAATTTTATAAAAAAAGGAGATAAAACAAGATAACTCTAACGTCGCGATTTGGAATAAATGTTTAGAGAAATTTCTTACTAAAGGCCGTAAATCTTTTTTAATAAAATTCAGGATTTATAGCAACTTGAAGTTTATTTGATTCTTACTGAAAAAAAAAGTTTCAGCGTGCTGCGAGGCTGAAACTTGGTACCAAAAGAGTTGTAACCTGCTAAATCCGAAAACTTTAGTTTGTATATCTCCAAAAAAAGGCCATGTATTTTATTTCAAGATCCTTAAAAAAAATTTAGTAATAATAATATAAAAAAGCAATAAAAATAATCTTTTTGTTCTAAAAAAAAAGTTTCATTTTTTTAAAGATAAGATGTCTTTCAACTTTACAAACCAATTTTTTTTTGCTTTACATTTGTTTCAGGAGTTATTGAGGTTTGATATGAATACAAGGGTTTGTGATATTTTAAAAATCAGACACTCAATCTATCCCAACTTTTTACCAATCGATCAAATTAGAAATTAACTGTTTTGTGATTATATTATTTTTTTATTTTCATTTGTTAATACAACAAATTAAAAGGTATACAATAATCTTTTCAAAATAAATACTCAATTTTAGTGAGTTTGTATATACTTTTCATTCACATTATTTATAAATTGTACAAAAAACAAAAGGGTCAAAACAAGTATGGATAAGACATATCAGACTCAGCAAACTTGAAATTTGCTTAAATATAAAAATCTCAATTTTATAAGGAAGACAATTTTTTCAAGCTGTCTTTGACTAAATAGTAGCAAAGTCCTGCTTTGGATGTTGATACTTTAACTTTGCAAATGAAATCGACATCTGGAATCCAGCATTGACTATATACTGATGGTCATTTAAACGGTTGCGCAGGACCAGTTGGACACATGAGTTTGACAAGCACATCTTTTTCTTCCAGATTAATGTCTCAATGACTCCTATCAACCACTTTTTCTCATAGGAAACACAGGCTTAATCACCTGGTACCAAGTTTAAAGTTGTTATCATCTTTTTCTTCTAGATTAATGTTTTCAATGATTTCTATCAATCACTTTTGCTCATAGGAAACGCAGGCTTAATCACCTGGTACTAAGTTTACAGTTGTTTTCTGTATGTTTCCAAAGCAAAATTTTCATCAACACCGCGTAGCGTTGTGTCATTTTAAACAAAGTAGCAGCGTATGTATTTATTTTATTTTACTTATTTTGTTAAACATGTTTTAATAAAGGTATTAAAAGGTAACTGCGAGCCTAAAATAAAAAATAAATATTTTTGACAAAGATTCCATACAAATAAAAAATCTATTTGCGTTTATCTATAAAAATTTTATATGCTTTTTAAAGATAAAGAAGTTATATTAAATGCATTTTTTTTTTACGTTGGATAGCTACATAGTACAAACTCATGGTAACTATGTGTTCCAATTACAGTAGTTTTAGTATCTAATCGTTTCGTAGTATCTAATCGTTTCGTTAGAGTTTTTCTCACCAAATTAAATCTTCTGATGATATATAAATGAAATCTACACCTTCAATGTTTTGATTGCAATACTTGTACTTGTAAAGATAAAATATGCTTTTAGAGATTAAAAATGATTACCTATACCTCTTTGCAAGCTTGCTAGTACTGTTAAACGTTTGACTGTACCACTTATCTAATCACAAGGCTGCTTACAGGGCAGAGCCGTGACAAGGCTCCTCCACACACCTTAATTAGGGTGCCTCGACAATTTAGGTGCCCATTTGCAAATTTTGGCCTTTTTTAAATGTAAGGATGATTTTTTTTTTGTAATACCCAATGGAAATATTTTTAAGGTTTTGGTGCCTTTATGATTTAGATTATGTTTTAGGAGGGTCTTGGACATAATAGCCACGATACTGTTATCTTGACTAGTTGCAAAAAAGTTCCATTTAGAAGAATGACCAAAATTTTCAAGGTCAAAATGGAAACAAAGATTTAAAATACTTTTGAAATTCTTTTTTATTATTTATTATTATTCAAAATTTTTTATTGAGGTAGGTTTTTTTTAAATCATTGGTGACAACCTCAATAATTTTATACACAATGTTCACATCATGCAGCATATCATCTGAAACAATGCAATAAGATTTGTGCTTGAAAACTCCTTCATTTTTGGAATAAATAATCACAGGATAGTGCACATTGTAAATTTGTTCAATGTAAGCTTTGTAATTTGTCCTAAACTACAACTTTGTAGTTTTCTGAAAAACCACCTAGAAATAATATTGTTACCTCATATCAGTCATATCATCCTTTTTCGATCTCAGGTATGATGCTTGACTCTTATGTAAATAAGAGTGTTGTGCAAGTTTTGTCAGTTTTTTACATACTAATTCAATGTATTTAAACACTTGCTTTTTATTATGTGTTAAATTTGAGCTATCTCTTGCTGTCCACTGGTCAAATTTTACCTTATTATCATCTTCAAACTCTCTAATTGAATTATAAAGCTTTTTAACCAATGCCTTCATAGTTGCTGGGCATCTTTCACATTTCTGCATCAAATAGTCTTTTTTAGTCATGTCATATACAATATAAGGTAATAATTCTACTTATGTCACACCAAGAAGATGTAAAAGCAATTTTAAATTCTGATGAATAGCACAGACGCATTTGGAATGTGTTCCTGAAGCATTAGCACCAATACACCAGTTTTGTCGCTAAACCTGTACAAAACCATGAAAACCCTGTTTTTACTCTTCATTTTGAAGGCAATAAATAATTCCTTTAAATTACATTAGAGCAAAAGTTTTTGCATGTGAATATTTTTCTTTATGCTTACACAGTGTAAGCTATGTAGGCATAAAGAAAAATATTCACATGCAAAACTCATCATGAAAAAACATCATGAAGAATGAACTGTTACATCAGGAAGAGATTTTCCTAATTTAACGGAAACTTGTTGCAAGCGTAGTGAAACAAATGCCCAATTTGAACTAATTAATTACTCATCAGTTCATCAACCACATGGTTTTGGTGTTGGTGGCGGCGTATGTATTTTTGTTCACAAATCAGTTAGTTATAAATTACGTCACGATCTCTGTGTAAATAAAAAATATTGTTAGTCATTATGCATTGAGTTAATAAATAAAACCACAAAAAAAATAATTATAAATGCCACATATAGACCTCCATCTTCAGCTTTAAAATATTTAAAACTCATCTTAAACCATTCTTAACAAATATAAATAAAACCCGAAGTCGTGTCTACTTAGTTGGGGATTTTAACATAAACCTAATAAACCATGCTTCCAATAATAATGTTAACAATTTTATAAATACTCTTCTTCAAAATAATTTAATTCCGTCAATAAATAAGCCAACGAGAGTAACTAATAACTCTTCTACACTTCTTGATAATATAATAACTAATAACCATCTTAATAACCGCCTTTACACTGGCATAATCAAAACTGACATTTCCCAAAATTTCTTGTTACTAACAATATATTATTTACCAATATTCCTTCTCAATCCATCATATTTAGGCGACAGATCAATGAAAACTCGGTAAAAAATCTTTTAAAAGACAACGTTGATTGGAATTTGGTATTGCAGTCACATGACGTTAACAACGTATATAATCTATTTTTAAATCAATTCTGCAAGCAATATGATCAAGCATTTCCTGAAAAAAAATTATTATAAAAACCAAAACTGTTTAAACTCCATGGATGTCTAACAGGTTACTAAAATCTTCAAAGAAAACAAAAGTTATATGATAAGTACTTGAAAAAAAAACTTATAAAAACGAAATAACATATAACAATTATAAAAATATATTTGAAAAAACAAAAAAGAACTCAAAAAAGCTTTATTACGCAAAGCTATTAAGTAAAGCCACCGGAAACACTAAAAAAACATGGAGTGTAATTAAAGAAATAGTAGGAAAAAATAATTATGGGAGAAACATTCTGCCAAAAAGAATAATAATCGATAAAAATACTATTTATGATAAATCAATTATTGCTGAAAAACTAAATAGCTTTTTTACTAATACTGGTCCGAATTTGGCATTAAAAATTCCTATAAATTCAACACCATTACTTTATCGTATCGTAAAATTACTTTATCGTAATTTTTTAAATCTTATTTAAAAAATTACGATAAAGTTATGGATGAACCTAATTTAAAACTAATTGAATTGCAAACCGCCTTTTTTACCGTAAAACTAACAAAAGTGCTGGATTTGATAAAATTGACGTTAATGTTGTAAAATCAGTATATAATATAATAGAACCCTCGTTATTTCACATGTATAATCTTTCACTTGAAACATGTATCGTGACTGAAAAGCTAAAAATTGAACGAATCACGCCGATATTTAAGTCCGGAGATGACTCAAATATCTCTAATTATAGGCCAATATCTATTTTACCTTGTTTTTCAAAATTACTTGAGAGAATAATGTACTATAGACTTTTTAATCACTTATCAGAAAACGACATGCTGTGTTCAAAACAATTTGGTTTCAAAAAAAAAAATTCAACGGAGCATGCAGTGATTGAATTACGAGTTTTCATTGATCTCTTAAAAGCTATCGATACCGTTAATCATAATATACTAATAAAAAAACTTGAACACTATGGTGTAAAAAATAATAATTTACTTTGGTTCAAAAGTTATTTGACCAACAGAAAACAATTTATAGTTTATGAACAAAAAAAAAACATTTCCGATTGCCGTAACTTGTGGGGTTCCCCAGAGCTCTATTTTAGGACCATTGTTGTTCCTCGTGTATATTAATGATTTAAATTAAGCAAAAATCTATTAAATTGTATTCTTTTTGCAGATGACTCCAATCTTTTTTATTCCCACAGTATTATTAGTACACTATTTGAAATAACAAACAAGTAATTATTGAAGTTAATGAGTTGTTTAAAAGTAATAAACTTTCTCTAAATGTGGATAAAACCAAATTTATTTTGTTTAACAAAGTTAATAAATCAAAAAATATTCACATCAAATTGCCTAATCTAATAATCAATAACACTAACATTAAAAGAGAAAGCTCATTAAACTTACTAGGCGTAATCTTAGATGAACATTTACGTTGGAGTTTACATATAAAAAGTATTGAAAATAAAATATCAAAAAATTTATCAGTTTATATATAGAGCTGAACCATTTTTAAATAATAGTTCTTTAAAAAGTTAATATTTCTTTTTTATTCATTGTTATTTAATTTATTGCAATATTGCATGGGCAAGTACAAACCATACAAAATTGAAGAAATTGTATTGTAAACAAAAACACGCGTGCAGAATAATTTTTGGAGCTAATAGAACTCTACCTTGTGAGCCTCTTCTGCGTATACTTGGAGCATTAAATATATATAAAATCAACTTACACCAAGTTTTAATGTTCATGTATAAAACAAATATAGAATTATCTACTAAAATATTTCAATCCTATTTTGACAAAATAGTTCATAAATATCCGACAAAATTTTCAAGTAACAAAATTGTTGTCCCAAAATATAATTCAAAACTAACTTCATATTCAGTTCTTTATCGTGGACCTTACTTGTGGAAATTGTTTACCAAAATTGTAAATACACAAAACTAGTATAGAGCATTTTAAAAATAAATCAAAACAGGCATTCTTACTAATGGATTTTAATATATCCGATTTTAAATGTTTTTTTTAATTAAAACTCAAATACAAAAAATAATTATAAATTACAAAAATTATGTCACTGAGTGTATAAACATTTTTTTTTGTTTTTTTTTTTGTTTTTTTTTTTATTACCGTAATTATGGTATTACCTCTATGGCGTTTGCTAATTTATTTACGTTAATTTTATGAAGAATACTAATTTATTTATGTTATTTCTATCGTGTATATTAATTAATTTACTTTTTATTTTTAAATCTTACTTTAAATTTTTAAGTTTCAAGCAAATGATAATATCTTATTTACTGTTTCTTATTCACTTTATCTTACTCTTTCCTTATATTTTTATTCTTTAAGTTTTTCTTTAAAAGACAACGAATTGTTATCTATTTTACTTTTATATTTTAATTTTTTTTTTTTAAATAATTTGTTAGCTATAGATATTAAAATATTACGGTTTTTGTAAATACGTGAGAATAGGGCTCGGTGATAAAGCTAAATTAGTCTTCTTCTTGCCCCGCCAATATATTAATTTTTATTTATGTGCTTCGAAACTGTATATATTATTCAACGGCAAAAAAAAATTTATGTTTTAGGTTTAGACATGGCCAGTACCTTTACAATAGCAATACCTTTTTTTAATCCTAACTTACGTGCAGTTTAAGCTACATAGTTTGTTACATGCAATGTACAGTTGAGTATTTGATAAAAAAGTCGATCGAAATTATTTCAATAAGATTACCGCAACAACAAAATTTTCTTTAAATTTATCGCAAAAATTTTGTTTTAATATGGAGAAGTATTTCAAAAATATAGATTTAAAAATTATATTTATGAACATCAAATATATATTTATAAAAATAAAAAAATATATACTTCGTCACAGTGAAATATTTCAATAAATTTTATTTAGGAAATTTAAACGTTTCATAATCGCTTCGTCAAAGTTACCGCAAAACCTTTTTTTTTTTTTTGTATATTCATCGTTTGTTTACATTCCTTAAAAGTACATTCATGGTTTTTTTTGGCAGTTGTGTTTTTAATCGTATTTAGAATATAGACCAAACCACTAATGTTGAAAAAATTACCTAGATGAAACGTGGTGAAGTAAAACAAAAGATCTTTTAAACAATAAGATTGGTGAGTCGTATTGTGAGGTTTTTTATTACTATGAAATGATCGTATGAAAATTTGGTTTCAAAAATATATTATTTTTTCAATGAGTTTAAGTAAAGTTTAGACTTTTAAAGCAATAAAATTGCTGCCAAAAAGTGCCAAAAACATATTTTTATAAACAGGCTCTTTCAGAGGTTTGGATAGGCCTAAATTTAAAGAAATTCACTAAATGTATATAAAACAGAATGAGTCAATTTTATTTAATTTTCAAAATGCCTTTCTTGCTTTTTATACTAAAAATGCAGCAATTATATTTGAAAAATCCAGTTTTCGTGCAATATCATAATTTATATTCAGCATAGCAAGTCCATTCAACTGTTCCTGCCCCATAGTTAAACAATGATAACTATTATTCTGCTTTAATATATTAAACGTGCGTTCGCCAGAAGCCGTTGATGCAGGTAAACTACTAAAAAAGCGTAATGCAATTGTAATGCTTGGAAGGATACCAATTTTTTTGGTTTGCAATCTAGTTTAAAATTAACACCAGAGATTCTTTTAAGAAATATAACCTCATTTTAAAGTTCTTGTAAGATTTCTTTGTCATATTTGTGCTGAAAATGTTTAGTAGCCAATATAAGATCTTCGTTATTCAAATTTTTAATCTGCCATAGAAATCCAAAAAGTTTACAAATTTCTTGTAACGACTGAAATCATCGCATGAGGCCAGAATGAATCGAGTCAATGATGACAAAATATACATTGATTTTAAAATACAGCTCGGCATCATCTTGACTAGGCAAATGAAAATTAGTTAAAAACTCACATGAAACACCAATTTTTCATGCAACAAATCTTGACTCGGTAAAAATCTTATCAAATTGTTCACGCAACCTTTGAATATCCTTACATAGATTTTCTATGTTATCCTTTAAACGTCAAGAGTAGCATTGCGTGCTTCGATGATTACATTAGTCTGATAAATCCTTGTGAGTAGCTTCATCCAGGTAGACGACATCAAAATGCAATCAAATTTAGAAATATACCTTTGAATAGCATGGAGTTCCATTTTAGACTGCGTTGTTAAATGTAGCACCCAAAACTCATTTAAAGCACTTCTTAATAAATTCTAATGTTGTGCGACTGGTTTAACACCATCAATCAGTGCTGACCATCTTGTTTTGGATATTCCATGCAACAAAGGAGGAAGATGTTGTTTTAGAATTTCTTACCCTTGAGGACTGCTACTGAATAAATTGTACGTTTGCTAAATTGTTCCGAAATACGTTACTGCTTCTTTGCATGATTCAGCGCAATCAACACCAACTAAATTTAATGTGTGATTTCTGCAGCTAGAAAACATACAGTTTTGATTTTGTTCTAACAAAACCGCTTGCACACCGTTTTACTTTCCAGCCATATTAGCTTCGTTATCGTAAGCTTGACCTATGCAAGCTTCGAAATCCAGCTTCAAAGTTTTCAATATTTCTAGAGTACGAGCAGAAATTTCTCTTCCAGTTTTTTTTTAAAAAATTTTAAAAAAACAAATCTTTTTTCAACTGAAAAGTTTGAATTTTCTATAATTTTACCATAACGAATAGTTAGAGTATTTTGCTCCTTGTACGAGCAATATGCAGCAGCATCAACTATTATTGAAAAATATTTTGCTTTCACAATTTCATGAAGGATTGCTGTTTGAATATGTGAACCGCAAATATTAATAAATTCGTTCTTAACTCGTGTTGAAAGACAATGAGCTCGCATTCGTTGCTTACACTTTTGTTGTTCTCGAACACTTTTAACATGGTGAGCTAAAGGTCATATTTGCTGAGAAGTTCAATAATACAATAAGTTTTAGAAATTTGTAATTATGAAAATGAAATTAATTTAATAATACCTGAAAAGTTCCCATTCGCTCGATCACCTATTTGTTAATTTGAACCAAAAATGGCTAATCCACGTTCAGAAAGAAAAAGAATAACATATGAAAGAAAATTATCAACTAAAGTTTTGCATAATGCAAAAAGACGTCAATTGACTAGAATTGTTCTTGCTGATCATCCTATTGTCAATAAAATTGAACAGATTATACGGATAAGTCTGATTTATTGTCTCCGGTTCCATCTCCCGAACTTTATTTGCACTTTCATCTTCCTGTAACGAGTTTTTGGGTTCAACCTGTTCCTGGTTTACAATACTTAATTTTTCTGCTGGTTGTGGTTCCGAATTTGGAACAACTGGAGCAATTGGAACAACTTCATTTTCAATATTATTACTGTTACTCACACTTTGAAACTGGTTTGCTGGTTCAATATGAACTGTATTTTGAGATTTTTTAAAAACTAATGTATTTTCTTTGAGTTGGTACATGCTTCTTGTTGTTTCGAGTTATTGCATGCTAAATTTTTTCTCCGCCACCTTTTACTGTAGCACTATCAAATTTTCTCTTAATTTTAATGTTACCCGAAAATATTGAAAATTGCAAACATAATAAATTTATGCATCTATCAAACTTATACAAATTTATATATTGAATTATGTTTAAAAAATTGAAAAATTATTTACTAAAACAAATAATATTACTTTTCTCAAAGTTACAAAATGTAACGTACAAAAGTTAAGGTACAAAGGCGCAATATATCAGTTTAAACATTATGACAAAAAACAGTTCAAAACATATTGATTTAATCCCGTTTGATGAAATACAACTTAAAAAAAAGAGAAAAAATTAAGCTACTAAAAAGAAGAACAATAAGTCATAACTCAAAAACTCGTACGAGATAAAAATGATTGACTTGTTTCAATTTGATCAAGCGCGCCCGACGGAGGGTTAATTGCATCATTACACGACGTATTATTTATCATGTCAGATTTAGGTTTAGAAATTTGTAATTATGAAAAAGAAATTAATTTAATAATTTAAGTAAACTTTAAGTTAAATTATTTAAAGTAATTTCGAAATATTATTTTGATGTTTATTTTGGTGTTTAAAAAATAAGGCCCAACAAAATTGGAGGCGAAGGCCCTATGGCCCATATGGCTCCCCTCTGATAGGGCCTGTTTATAAAATGTACAGAAACGGTGAACTTTAGCAGAAACTTTGGTAAAGCTTTTTCAAAACATTTATTAAAAAATTGAATTGAAATGTTTTATTTTAATGAAACATATTTATTTCAATATTTATAAATATACTTTTGATAGTAGCAGTAGTAGTAGTAGTAGTAGTAGTAGTAGTAGTAGTAGTAGTAGTAGTAGTAGTAGTAGTAGTAGTAGTAGTAGTAGTAGTAGTAGTAGTAGTAGTAGTAGTAGTAACAGCACTAGTAATATGCAAGTAAAAGCAATAGGTTAAAATTTACACGCTTGAAATTTACAAATACTTTGTATTACTTTTAGTACCAGTTTATTTTAAAACTAAGTGAAACCAAATCAAGAACGTTGTCATAAATCTGACTTTTTTAAAGGTAACTTTTCATTTTCACGCCAAATATTTTTTATTCTTCGTTTCAATAATTACAATATTTATTTAATATATTTTAGTTGCAGATTTTTTCACATTTTAGTTCCGGAAAATTAAAAGGTTTTAAAAACATTAAAAAATTAATATTAATATATATAAATAAAAAACTTAATACTAGCTTTTAGGGGTCATGCAAGACGTTATTTATATGCAAGATATCAGTAAATGTATATATATGCATATATGTATATATATGCATATATATACGCTTGATACAAAACATTATATCGCAAGTATATATATATATATATATATATATATATATATATATATATATATATATATATATATATATATATATATATATATATATATATATATAGCATGTTTTTGTTTACTCGGCAATTTTTTTACTTTCATTGAGTTAGTGCTGCATCAAGCAATGTTTGCTTAATTTAAGTAGCAGTGAATTAAAGAAAAGTATAGGTTTTTCAAACAAGATAAATTTAAAAACTATTTGGCTTTGTACAATATAATCAAAATTTCTGATATTTTATTTTCAATTAGTCCTATGTGGTCTTTCCAGGTTACATTTTCATCTAGTAACACGCCTAAAAACGTTATTGATTGTTCTCTTTTTATTAGTTTGTTATCAATAAACAGATCCCGTAGTTTTAGGGGAATATATGCTTTTTTATGAAGACGATGGAACAAAGTGTAGTTAGTTTTATTGATGTTTAAAACAGTTTGTTTGACTTAAACCATTGGGTTAATTTTTCAAGTTCCTTTTTTACATTTTGAAACAATAAACTTATATCTTTACTAGAATAAAACAAGTTGGTATCATCAGCAAACAAAATGAAGCTTAAGATTTTAGAGAATTTATTTAAATTGTTTATACAAACAAGAAATAAAAGTGGTCCTAAAATTGATTCTTGAGGGACACCACAGGTAATTATTTGATTATCAGTTTTTCCTCCGTCATATAATATGTACTGCTTCCTATTAGTGGAATTGTGATATGTTTTATTAATTTGATAATGACATTACTATTTATATCATCAAATCCTAAACTTTCATCAGGCTTTAATAAAGAGACTGCGTCTAATAATTCTTTTTCTGTAAGTTTATAATTAGACATAGATCTAGTGTTGGTTGAGGTTAAGTATGAATCGAAACTTACTTGAGTAGTTTCTATATTTTATGATAAAGTAGGCCCTATATTTACAAAAAACTGATTTAGAGCTTCAGCTACTAAAGATTTATTTATAATACGATTATTATTTATTTTAAGATTTTCGGGAAGTAAATTACTTTATAATTTTTTTTTTCCGATTACGTCATTAATAATATTCCACGTTTTTTTGGAATCATTTTTGTGTTTTAATAATTGATCAGAGTAGTAATGTTTTTTTGAGCGCTTTAAAATTGATTCAAACAGCTGTTTATAATTTTTATAACTGTTTTCATTTTTAAGAGTTCTTTTTTCAAGAAACTTATTATATAAACGTTGTTTTTTTAAGAAGATTTAAGAATACCCCTCGTTATCCAGGGGTTTAGAAGTGTTTTAGTTTTGATTACTTTAGTAACTACTGGAAATGCCTTGTTACAAAAATTCAGTGAGAAATATATTATACGCTTTATTAGTGTTTAGATTAAGTTGAAGGGTATCCCAGTTAACACAGGATAGAAGATTATGAAAACGACTAATGGATGCTTCGTTTACTAAACGTGTTTTAATTATTTTTTTTCTTTTATTTTGATCATCATTTCTGCTTTTTTGGGATAAAATATAAATCGGAAAGTGATCAGAAATCTCAGACTTAAATATTCCCGTCCTTATTTTTGTATTTATAAATTCATTTGTTATAATTTGATCTAAATAAGTTGCACTTTCCCTAGTTATTCGTGTTTATTGATTAGTGGAATATAGTTATTTTGAAAAATGACGTTAAAGAAATTTTTAATGTTTTTTTTTTTCGTAATCTAATATATTAAGATTGATATCACCAACAATATAAACCGCTTTATTTATATATGATTTGTTTTTAATTATATTTTTGATGTGATTTTCAAATACCTTGATGTTTCCTAAGAGCGGTTGGTATAAAGCATGGACGACAATGTTTTTTGAGGTTTTATTAATGATTTCAATGCATAACGATTCGTAATCATTTGTGGTTAAACTTAAATCTGTTTTAACTTTGAATAGTATTAAATTTTTTATGCATATACATAAACCCCGACCTTCCTTATTCGATGCTCTTATTTGATGAAACACTTTATAATTAGGTAAATGAAAATTAGAATTTTTTTCAGTTTTTTTATCGTCTCACTTATACAAATTATTTGAAATTTAATATCAATGTTATATAAAAACTGTTTAACCAACTCAAAATTATTTTGAATACTTCTAATATTAATATGAAGTATTGAAAATAAATTTTTCTCCGTACTTTTCTCCAAATAACAAAAAAAACAAATTTTTCTCCATGTTGATGATGTTTTAGTACAATAATATCAAAAAATGTTTCAATTCTTAAAATATCTGATTGATTATTCAAAGTAGAACAACAGTAAAGTAAAAACCATATTTTACTAGATTAAAAGATAAATTAGTGGTGCACCCATGGCTATAAGAAAGCGTTCCCCCCCCCCTTTTCCCCCTCCCCCCTTCCTCCTTACCCATCATCCTCCTCCTAACCTGAATAAGTGTAACGAATTTTTATTTGAAAGAAACATTTTTGCTAATTAGAGACTAAGTTACTACATTCTCCTAATACGGAGGGACTTCATTTATCAGTTAATAGTGATAAAAAAAAAAAGATAATTAAAACAAAGTATGTAGCAAACATTATAAATCTTTCAATTCCTTTTTTTTTTAAAAAATTAATTCGTCATTTATAAACATTTTACAACGTTCTTGTTTGACAATTTTTTATCAATAAAATTTAAATAAAAAAATCATTAATAACAGGAGCAAGTAGATGACAGAAGTCTTGTCATCAAGCCCCTACACACTAAAAAAAAAGGTAGAAATCTCAACCTTAGGGTAGGATATGTGGTATACCCTTAGTAAGGTATAATTTTCTACCTTTTAGGGTAGAAAATTATATTAAAAACAATTATTTGTCATACAATTTTCTAACTTAAAGGTATAATTTTCTACCTTATAATGTATAATTTTCTACCTTATAATGTATAATTTTCTACTTTATAAGGTAGAAAATTATACCTCACTAAGGGTATATCACATATCCTACCTTAACTAAAAATTTTTATTGTGTATAGTAAGCGGAAAATATTTTTTACAAATTTCTCATTATATAAACTTACAAATACTCTTTATTTAAAACAAGTTAATGCAAAGTTACAACAAAAATACGACAAATCTAAAAAAATTAAATATATACATACAGTAAGAAATACTAAAATTTTTTTTTTTACTTAAAAGTACAAAAATATGTTTGTGTCAGTTAATTCAAGTAAATACTGTTTAACTATATTTTTAAAAAAATTTATTTAAGTTATACTTTTCATATTTTCATTAAAATCTATGTTCCACAGACGAGGTCCTCTATATGAAATTGAGCAATCAAATGTTTTAAGAGTTGACTTAGATAAATTAAAATTATGAATAGAGCACGTCGTTAAGTATTTATGATTAATTTTTAGAAATTGGTTATTAAAGGATTTTGGAAGCATGTCATTTTGATATTTAAACATGAATAACAAGTTTTGGAACACGTTTAACTCAAAGACATTAGGAGCTTTAAATTCCCGAATTAACGGCTTGGAATGGGCGTATTTATGCACATTACATATAATTCTACTGGCGTTTTTTTGCTTAATATATATCCCAGCCAACATTGACAAAAGGGTATCGTATGGTTTTTGACTGGGCTTACGGGAACGGGATTTTGAAGGGTAATTTTCTTGGTTTCCAGACGGGTAACCAAAACCCATCTCGTAAAAAAAACAAGCAAATACGCTTTATTGTGTTTTATCTGGTTTTTATTAGGGCCGAAGTATCTGGGGATTTGACGGTTTTGCCATAAGGTTCCCAAAAGGTCTCAACTGATAATTAAAAAATCATTACAAAACTTACTTGATGGTTGCCATTTATAATTCGTATTGTGCGTGGAATAAATTTAACTTTTATGCATTATATTTTTTGTAAACATTATATTTACATTTTAATTATTGAGAAATTGTTTTTTAGGTGTTTTTTTTACTGTGAAACTCCATTAAAAAGTTATCGTTTTAAAATTTCATTTATTTATTACCATTATAAAAGAGTTTTTTTTATAAATTTTCAAAGCATAACATAAATGTTTAACATGTTCCAATAACGATTAAACATGTAGTAACTATTCGATTGATAGCCATTCCAGACGATTTTTTTATAATTAAAAAAACATATATAATTTATATCATCGTATACAGCTTGACCTGACTTAAAAAACGAGGGGTCATTCGACCTTTGAAGTTAAGCGGATCCAAAGTTATTGAATTTTTTGTAGTGCAAAAATTTTTTGTAGGGCTTAAGTATGGAAAATTTGCAATGTTATGGCACCGAAAAAGAAAATGTTTTTGGAACATTTTGACTTTATAATAACTTTTGAATCGTTATTACATTTGACTTGAAACTTTCCATATTGATTCAACAGCTATAAGAAAATAAAATACAAAAAAAAAAATTTTTATTCTGACGGGATTGCCCAGAACTGTCTATTTTACAGACATAGGGTTTTTACTTATTTATTTAGTTTTGATGTCATATTGGCTCCTGAATAACTCTTGAACCGTTATTACATTTGATTTGAAATTTTTCATATTGATTCACCAACTATAAGAAAATAAAATACCAAAATATTTTTATTTAATTCAGTCGGGATTGTCCAGATTTGTCTATTTTACAGACTGTGGGTTTTAACTTATTTACTTAGTTTTGGTGTCATATTGACTTTAGAATAACTTTTAAACCATTATTACATTTGACTTCAAATTTTCCATAGTGATCCAACAACTATAAGAAAATAAAATACCCCAAAATTTTTTTGTTCAACTGACGAGATTTACCAGAATCATCTATTTTACAGACTTAGGGTTTTCACTTATTTACTTAGTTTTAGAAAATAAAATTTAGGGTTATATTATAATAACACCATACAAATGTGCATAAAGGAACCATGGAATCCAAATAGTACATCATTTTGAAATAATTGCATAATTTACAGACTGGTCAGTAAATTACTGCAAAAGGGCATTAAAATCTGTCGAAATTATTCAGAATATTTAATTTTTTTTTTTTAATTTATTTATTTCGCCGTTTAATAACTTTTACAATTTACAAGGTTAATAAATAAATAAAAAAACTGGCGGGGCAAGTAGAAGACATTATTTTGTCTTATCACCGAGCCCCAATCGTATTTACAATACCCGGATTATATATTTATACTTTACAAACTATTTATTAAAAATTATAAATTTAAAAATAAATAACAATTAGTTTAAAAAATACTTCAAGAACAATATTCATGTTAAAAGTAATAATCAAGTAAACAAGAAAAACTGAAAGAAAAGTAAAAAAGATAAAGAAAAAATAAATTAATTAATTAAAGAGCACGTATTTTCAAGAGCCACACTATATACGTAAATTATACAAAGTATTTGTTGAAGAAAATGAAAGTAAAATTTATAACAATTTGTAATAAGGTAATATTTAAATAAAGAACAAAAAATTCAAAATAAAAGAGTACTTAATTTAAAAAAACCGTTTTATGTATGTATATTTTTTAACCAATTTAATTAAAAGTAAAGGAAATAACAACTCATTAATAGTTAAGAGGAAACACCATAACTGAAATAATGAAAAAACAAACAAACAAAAATTGATAAACTCTGAGAGATATTTTATATAATTGAATTTTAGTTTAAAAGAGGCATTTAAAATCGGATATATTAAAATCCATAGGTAATAACACCTGTTTCGATTCTTTTT
Source organism: Hydra vulgaris (assembly GCF_038396675.1). Lineage (NCBI taxonomy): Eukaryota > Metazoa > Cnidaria > Hydrozoa > Anthoathecata > Hydridae > Hydra > Hydra vulgaris. Next base: position 11,574,426 of record NC_088927.1, read on the forward strand.
TAAACTGAGGTATACTAACTTTTTTCGTATTTGCAATAGTAGGAAACTTTTTCCACAAATAGGGTCCACGATATTGAATTAAATATGTAATTTGTTTTGAATTATATTTAGGGACAATGTAGTTATTATTTGAAAATTTTGTCGGATATTTATGCTCAACTTTTTCAAAATAGGACTGAAATATTTTAGGAGATAGTCCCATTTTTGTTTTATACATAAACATTAAAACTTGATGTAAGATTATTTTATAAACATTTAATGCTCCCAGTTTACGCAGAAGAGGCTCGCATGGTACAATTTTATCTGCTCCAAATAATATTCTGCAGGCATGTTTTTGTTTACTGAACAATTTTTTTAATTTTGTATGATTTGTACTTGCCCATGCAATATTACAATAAATCAAATGACAATGAATGAAAGAAAAATATATACTTTTTAAAGACTTATTATTTAGAAATGGTTTAGCCCTATATATCATGGCAATATTTTTTGATAATTTTTTCTCAATGCTTTTTATATGATCGCTCTAACGTAAATGTTCATCTAATATTACGCCCAAAAAATTAACTGAATTTCTCTTTTAATGTTAGCGTTCTTGATTATTAGATTTGGGAGTTTAATGGGAATATTTTCTAATTTATTTACTTTATAAAATAAAATAAATTTGGTTTTATTCACATTTAGAGACAGTTTATTACTTATAAACCATTCATTAACTTTACCCAACTCTTCGTTAGCTGTTTCAAAAAGTGTTTTAATATCTCTGTGGGAATAAAAAAGATTGGAGTCATCTGCAAAAAGAATACAGTTTAAGAAGTGTGTTGCTAAATTTAAATCATTTATATATACTAAGAATAATAAGGGTCCTAAAATAGAGCCCGAGGAGACACCACAAGTTACAGCATATGGAATTGCTTGTTTTTGCGCATATTTGATGAATTGCATTCTATTGGTCAAATAGCTTTTGAACCAAAGTAAGTTATTATTTTTTACTTCATAATATCCAAGTTTTTTTATTAGTATGTTATGGTTTACAGTATCAAAAGCCTTTGACAGATCAATGAAAACTCCTAATGTAAAGTAGTTAGTACTAAATGCGTTTGTTATTTGATTGACTATATTAATCACAGCATGTTCAGTGGAACATTTTTTCTTAAAAACAAACTGTTTTGAGTACAACATATTGTTTTCTGATAAACAATTAAATAGCCTGTTGTACATTATTCTTTCAAGCAATTTTGAGAAACACGGTAATATAGATATAGGTCTAAAATTAGAAATAATAGAGCCATCGCCAGTCTTAAAAACCGGTGTAATTCGAGCAATTTTTAATTTTTCCGGGACAATACCTGTTTTAAAAGAAAGATTAAAAATGTGAAACAAAAGAGGTTACATGATAAACAGATTTTACAAAATTAACGTTAATTTTATCAAATCCAGTATTTTTAAGATTATAAAAGGCGGTTCGCAATTCAATTAGTTTAAGATTAGGTTCATCCATAACTTTATCGTAATTTTTTAAATAAGACTCAAATGAAGTTGAATTCAGAGGAATTTTTGATGCCAAATTTGGACCAGCATTAATAAAAAAACTGTTTATATTTTCAGCAATAATTGATTTATCATAAACATTTTTTTCATCAACTGTTATTTTTTTTGGCAGAGTGTTTCTCGTATAATTATTTTTGCCAATTACTTCTTTAATTACATTCCAAGTTTTTTTGGTGTTTCCGCTTGCTTTGTCTAATAGTTTTGCATAATAAAGCATTTTTGAGATTTTTTTTGTTTTTTCGAATACATTTTTGTAGTTTTTATATGTCATTTCGTTTTTATAAGTTGTTTTTTTTAAGTATTTATCATACAATTTTTGTTTTCTTTTTGAGGATTTTAGTAACCCATTAGACATCCATGGAGTCCTAACTGTTTTTGTGTTCACAATAATTTGTTTTTCAGGAAACGCTGTTTCATATTGCTTGCAGAATTGACTTAGAAATAGATCATATGAGTTGTTAGCATCGTTTGATTGCAATACCAGAAACCAATCAACATTGTTTCTTAAAAGGTTTTGAAACTGTTTTACAGAGTTTTCATTGATTTGTCGCCTAAATATGGTAGTTTTAGAAGGAATGTTGTTATTTATTATGTTATTAGTAACTAAGAATGTTGGGAAATGATCTGATAAGTCAGTTTTGATTATACCTGTGTTAAGACGGTTATTATGAAAGATATTAGTTATTATATTATCAAGAAGTGAATAACCTATTTAACAGACAGAAGATTCTGCAATAAAGTTAAAATTTAATTTTTAATGAAAATAACTTACAGCAAACAAACTTTTTGAAATTTGGAGTACTTACAACTGCAATAGGCAGGTATAACAGCAGAAATTATATCTAAAAATGTAAAAATATTTTTATTAGAAACACAGATACACAATAACGTGTTAAAAATATTTTGTTAATTAATTTTAAAAATATATAAATTAAAAACATTTAAAACTAAATGAGTATAAAATAAGAAACTTACTTTTTAAGATTGCTTATGTGAACCCATGAAAACGCCTAAGATAAAAAAAATGAAAATAACATAGAAAAATGTTTTTGTTCTAAAACTTATTTCTTGGCGTTTAGTGAATGATTAGAAGTAGCAAGTTTCAGTAACGAAACAAACTAATAATCATTTTTAACAATAGACACCATCAAGAAGGTAAGCCAAGTTGTCTATCAACACAAAACATCACAACAATAACATCACAATCACAAAAAACACAGACCCTGTGGCACTAAACGCTCCTAAGTCACACTAGTGTCACTAAGTAATGGGTTAACTTTTAACCAAAACTAGTGATCATCCTGAAAAGCTTAAAGGTAGCTCTATTTGCAGATGACATAAGAAACATATGGATTTCAATCATCTTGTTTTAGAACTGACTTGCTAACTGTTGTTACAGAATGGTACTACATAGCATTACATAGAGGTGGTTAGGCAAATTCAACTGCTCTAGATATCAAAGGCTTTCGATAAAGTCTGGCATGATGGACTTACCCATCTTTTTTCAATTTTTTAAGTGGTCTGTTAGTTTTTATCTAGCTATATAAACTTCGTCTTGGCTCTTCCAGTAACTTCCAACTTTAAAAGTTGTTACCTTCTGATGTTTGCTCCACCCCTACTTCTATCCACAATAGTGAAATTGTTCCCAATCAAATTACTGTTTTTGTACCTTCTGATTTAATTTTGAAAATTGCTAATAATGACTTAATTGCTAATTTTGAGTCTTTAATTAACAAACACTTATGCTCTCCTCTCGAATCTAATAACTTACTTTCTGATCATGTGTAGCTTCCAGATGACGTTGTGACTTGAAAACTACCAATCTCTCTAAAATTATACTTCGTGCCATTGTATGAAGAACATTGTGTGTACTATTCAATATAGCCTCTCTAACCTGAGCTTTTGATAAAAGGTTCATTTCACGAAAAAATTCAGCAGCCAAAGATTTTTTTGGAGTGTGCCACATGAAATTCCAGCCATTTTTTGTAGTACAGTTCTGATAACTGATTCAACATTGTTAACAGAAACATTTTTACTTAAAAGGTCATAATATACAGAGCGAATTTCATCATTATATCTACCTCCTTCAAAAACATCAATTACATTTTTTTCAAAAAAGTTTACTCTTTCCTTCAGCTCTTCTGAAAAATTTTCAAAGTAATTTAAACTCTCCTTTAAGATTGAATCATTCGTTTCATCAGATGTTTTCAAAACAGTGTTTTCAATTTTTTTCTTAAAATACCATGCCTTTTGTCGATCTGATTGTGAATGTTTTCTAGCCAAATCAATTTCTTTTTCTAATCTAAATTTTTTTGCAACAATTGGTTATTCCTACACTCCTTTCTAACTTCTCTTTTTTTGACATTTCTGACATTATATTTTGACAAGATTGCTTGATATTTTCTTTTATATTCATTACATCTTTTATCAATTTGTCTATTTTGTAATTTAAGATGATTAGTTCTCTGTTTGTATTTTTTTATTTGATAGTTCAAATCACCTGATAATATAGGTAGTTTTTTATCCGAATTGGAAACTGGCAGATTCACTTCATTAACTTGCGCTTCAAGAAGAAAATTTTCAGAATCATTTCCTAAAGTGGTGTATGCAATAGAGTTTGGGGTAACAGAACACAAAAAATCATCATTAGCAATTTGCAAGTTTAAATCAGATGATACAAAAACAGTAATTTGATCCGGAACAATTTCACTATTGTGGATAGAAATTGGGGTAGAACAAGCATTAGAAGGTGATAAACCAACAACATCCGGAAAAGCACTAATAAAAGATAAAGCAGAGCTTAAAAAATACTTTCTTAAATCAAAATTTTTGGCACGATTTAATTTTGCAATAAAATCTTTTGACTTTTGAAGGCACTTGATCAGCATAACTTTAGATATAGGGTATTTAAACAAGGATGTAAAAAATACTGAAAGATTTGGCCATGTCAAGTTAAATTTATCTTTTTCTTTACAAATTTGTAAAAAATGGCGATTGGTTAAAACCAAATCTGGATTTTTGATGGATACAATGCCTCCATTAATATTTAGATAATCCATAACAGTGTCAGAGAGTAAAACTAAAAGTAAACTTAATTTAAGTGACATAAAGAAAAATAAGGGGTGAATTATTTTGGTTTCAATAGATAGAACTATTTAAATGAAAAAAATTTGTGCTACAGTATTCCTAATTTATAATTTTGACTTATAGATGGAGCAACCATTTTGGTGAGACTATTGTTAATGTAAAAAAAACGAATTAAAATAATTGTTACAAGAGTTCATAGTATTTAATCAATAAACAAATAGAGCCAAATAAATATAAAAAGAAATAAAGAATTTCTTACACGACTCCATTTTCATAAGCTTCTGTTGAATATTATTTTTAGGTTTTTGTTTTGAAAAAAACAGTTTAAATAAGAGCAACCTGTAGTAAAAAAGTAAAAATCAAGATTTTAACTTTCTTGAAGAATGCAGACCTTTTACCTGGGAAAAAGTAAAAGATGTATTTTCATTTGATTAAAATTTTAAGAATTATACTTTCACTTTCAATTTAATTTTCATAATTTAACCAAAACAAACGCAAAAATCAAAACAGATAACGTCATTAAATACGCGAACAAAAGCATATATATAAATATACATATAATTTATATATGCAAATCCTAAGTACCAATTCTTTAAGTAAACTTAAATAAATACTTGTTTTAAATAGAGGAAAGGCTAAACTTGCAATTTCCACCTGGAAGTTTTTCAAAAACACTTTTTTTTCTATATAAATCAACCTTAAAGTTTTTAAACGCTGAGAACTAAAATTTTTTGTATAAATGTTAAAAAACATCCAGATTCCATTAGATTCCTCGTCCTTTTCTTAATAAATATGGAAAGTTTTATAAAGATTAAATGTGTTTAAGATCTTAGGAATCCTTACCTTCAAAAGCTTCGTTTTAACATAGTCATAATAACACATAGTCTGGCCAGTTGGGCCGTTTTCGCAAGATTCTTTTGTTTTTTAACAATAAAAAATTAAAATTTGAATTGATGTTGAAAATAGTTTATTTATCGTGCCCAGACTACTAATAAGTGCACAAAAATCTAAAAAATGGCAAACTTTGGAGAGGATCAGTCCATTGATTCTCTTATATTAGATCTGGAATCAGACGTTTTTTTTGAAAAAAGTAAGTTTCTTAATGACGTCGATGTTTTTCTTACAGAAATTGAGAATGGAAGCGTTTCAAACAACTTTAACTTCCAGCAGTGTGTGAAAAAATACAAATCAGAGGAAGGACTCAAACGCCACATAACAACACATCACTCTAAGATTGACTCTTCAACACTGCAAACAAATGCAACAACAGATATTAAGCGTGCGTGTACTGCAGACGAGTTCATATCTTTCATTAAAAAAAGCATTAAATTTGTGCAAAACGATCTTTGCTACCCTCCATATATCAGAGATGAGCTTATAAGGTACAGTTTCTCTAAAGATGATGCAAAGCATTCATTTGATCTAATAAAGGAAGTTATTGAAAATTTTAATGGTGATGCGGAAGTTTTTTATCCACAATTTTACAAAGTTGCTGGTCAGAAAGGTTTTATGAAAAATCTTGCAGATAAAACTTCAACTCTTGTAGGATATGACCTTGCAAATCACATTTTGGCTTACTTGACTAAGTCTAATAATGCCACCTCAGTTTTAGTTATTGATGATGAAATTAAGTTTACAGATAAAGAAAAAAGTTTAATTGAACATTTGGGTGGGTATGTATTTAGTACTTTTTATCGAAGGATACGTTATTCAAAAAGTTGGCAAACCAGATTTTGTCAAGAAACACTCTCAATTCTGTTGGCTGGAAAAATTGTAGAAAATGATTCTAATTATTTTGATGAGTATAATCATGATACTCATAAAAAATTTACTAGCTTAAAAAATTGAGGCGGTCTTTGGTCTATATCTTCTGATGCTTTGTCACTATTTAAAATAGCAGAAATAGCATTCAGAAAATCAACAAAAATTTTAACTAAAACTATTGACTGCAGAAAAATGACTGCAGAGTTACTTCAAGATGTTGGGGTTTTATCTCACTTCTCAAAAATTCGCATTGTTTCTTCTACTAAAGTATCTAAAGAAATGTCTCTCAATCTTCTAGACCATCTTTTAACTCTTTATATTCGTGTTCGCTCATTTTCCTATTCAAAGGACCTTGTAAACTTGCATAAAATCAAGTCTAAGATTAAAAGAACAAAATCATTAAGAAAAGAAATCAAGAAAGGAACTTTGAACTCCACTGAATAGTTTAGATAAAAAATAGACATTAAAAAAGGTTATTTTCATAGCCACAAATGTCATTAAAAACATATTCTTGCATAAGAACTATATTGCAGCATGATGGAGAAATGCAATGATTAAGAAAGTGAAAACCAAATGAAATTAAGTAAGTTTTTATTTTAAGTATCAAATGTTATACAATTAAAACTAGTTTAATAGTTATTTATTTTTACTATTTTATTAAAATAATTTTGAAATAAATAATGTTAAGAATTTTATTTTAGCCTCTTCTTTCTTTGTAACGCAACTTCAACTTAAGAGTCACTTTTCAGCCTCTTAGAGAATTTTAAAGGTTAACAATGTACCTTTTGGTGCCCCAATTACCACTTATTATGCAAAGTCTTGAATACTAAAAAAAAGTATTCAAGACTTGGGAACCTTTCTTGTATATATATATATATATATATATATATATATATATATATATATATATATATATATATATATATATATATATATATATATATATATATATAAACACACACACACACACACACACACACACACAATTATTTTATACAAATAATGCTTTTATAAGGTTTGTGGCTATGAAAATAGCCGTTTTTAATTTCCTTCTTTTGATGAATTTATTTTTTATTCCAATTTCGGCGTGGTAATTTCTCTTTGGTAAAGGTCTTTGGTTCAGCATTATTATCAAGACTATTAGTTCCTATAATTGGTTTGAAAGTGCATTGGTTTCTTATCGTATTGTTATTATACCCAATATCATGTAAAGATGGGTTATCCTTTCTTCTTCCAATGGCTCGTTGTTGGCCAAAATAATTTTCTAATGAATCTTGACGTAGCCGTTCAGTTAAAACATAATGGACACCCATATTTAAAAGGTATTTAATTAAATCAATAACTGAGTGAACAGTAATATTGATCCCTTCGTATGTTTGCCAAGATAAAAACATATTCCCCCGATCAGCCTTAGTGAAATTTCCAGGTCTTTGATTTATAGACAATTTCCAATCTTCAAAGTATTTTAAAAAGACTTCACTCAACCATATTAGCCTTTCATCATTCATCAAATAAAATGGCTTGGAAAATCGATTTTGATTCCTAGTGCAATCTGTAATATTTTTCGCATTTACACAATCAAAAAAATCATTTAACATCTGACAATATTCAGCAGTTCTAGAGGCTTCAGCAGGACCAAATGCCTTTAAAGCAGTACTAACAGATGAACTAAGTACTTGAGCAGCTAATCTTACATTTATTTTGGAAAATGGGCTTAACTTAATGTGTTCTAAGGAGAGATTTGGGCAAGTGTGAAGGCCACAGTTTAGATCTTCATAAAAAAATTCAGATATGTGGTTCCACAAAATGTGATTATCTGTATTCCACATATATCTTCCTTTACCTGATGCAGAATGAAAAAGGCAATTTTGAGCAGTCTTTATCAAATGTGGAGGATCAGCTATAAAATATATAAAACAATCATCATCAGCAAATTTATTTTTGATGCGATAGATAAATTTAACATTTGTATAAATACTGAAAAGGTTTACAATATCTAAAATACTGACAGCCTACCAAAATAAGGTGAACAATTGAATAGCTTGGATGTTTGTAGTAGCAAAGTTTGCAAAACTATATTTAAAAGGGTTTACAATACCTCTCACAAGAAAAACAAGGATATGTGTTGCAATTTCATCAGCTTTTAAGAGTTGCATAGTTAATATTTGTGTCACCAAGATCAACAAATCCAATAAGATCACCAGAATACTTATCCCAAACCAAATTTTCCTGAATTTTCATTTCATCAAATAAAAGAGTGATAAACCGTTCTTGCTCAGAAAAATCCTTTACCTTTAAACTTAATTCATTGACAATTTCATGGTTAAATCCTCTTTGTGGTCGGATATAGTTTTTGTAGTCTCTTAAACGCCTTTGACTTGGTAAAATTACAAATCCAGAATCTGTTTTTTCATTAAAACGAATTTCCTCATAAGCTGCAGAAGACTTTGCAACAAGACCTAAATAATAACCTAAAATAATAATCATTGGGTGATAACGAATTCCATGTTTTGAAGTATTTAAGTATTTTTGCTGCTCATCCCAAAATAGCTTCATAAATGGAGTGACTGTCCTGTAAGTTTTTGATATGATTGAAACCAAGTCTTTGTGTAGGTCATCACTTACAAGATGAGAGGATTTACTTAATTCCTTTTGCATTTCTTTTATGTTCTCTTTTAGCAATTTATTTTCTAAACGATAATTTTGTAGGGTTAATTTAACACGTTCTGGTACAGTTTTAGAAATTGGAGCCCTAAGTTTAGCTGGAATAGGTAATTTATCACTATTTTTTTGATAAGATATTTTTTTCTTGAGACTGAAGACATTGGCATGCCTTACAAATTTCATCCTTAGTAATAATAACTTTGCATGAAAGAGATCGGATATGTTCTGTTTGATTTAAAGGTAAAGAATAACTATTAAATAATTCAAACTTTTTAGGTATAACATGAATAAGATATCCATAAGAACTAACTGATTTATTTGTAATTCCAGGGCATACCATATATGATAACAAATTTGAAATAAGGTTAGAAATAGTTGTATTAAACATTGATCTTTTTAAATGCAAGTATATTTCATGATTATCTGGTAGAAGCCATAATATATACGAATAGTAAATGAGAGACTATCATCAATGTAAATTTCATACTTCGGAACAGTGTGAACATCATCCATCTTATTTAATTTTAAAAAAGTTTCACTAGCATTTATATCCCAGTCAAGTTTTTGAAAACTAATACGTTTAACCAATTCCTTAAAAGACTTATATGACTTACTATTAACTGCTTCATCTGATATACAAGGAAAAGCTGATCTTTTTAGGGATATAGAAGAAGCTGATCCTCGTGCTTTAGGAATAAGCAAACATGAAGAAAAGCATTGCGATGAAAAGCTTTTAGCTGGAAGATTTAATGTAGGTAGTGAATCAGGCTTGAGAGTAGTTTTAATTGGATTGACAATTAACATGTTTGCCTCGTAATGTTTTTCGCAAATAAACAATATATATATTTTTTTGGGGTCTTTAGGCTTTTGTCAATTACTCTATCTTTAGTTATAATGTGTATAAGTTTTTTCCTCCATTCTTTGTTGAATTCATCATCGGTGGATGGTATCTTAAAAAGTGAAACACCTTTATTTCTTCGAGAAGTACCACAACCGAAAATGGAACAATTAGCACCAGGCATTTGCAAATACCAAGGATAAATCAACAACCTTTTTGTAAATATTATTCTTAACGAGTCTTTGTTTACAAACAGTGTGCATTAGTTAGTAGACTGGGTTCTAAAAAAACGCTAACAATTAGATAAACAAAAGCGCTCTTCAACTGGCCAGACTATGTATATTATGACTATGGTTTTAAAAAAACGTTCCCTTGGCAAGTTTTTTAATGAAAAGTGGTCTCAAGATATGGGTGATATATAAATAAAGCCATACAAAGCTTAGTACTTTCTATATATATGGTTAAAAAGAGCTTGAATAATACTAACTGATGCAAAAAACTTCAAGGCGCTTGCTTAACCGTACAAAAAGATGTGAGAGAGCAAAGTTTATGAAAATTACGTGTTTTTTGTCAAACGTCAAATGTTTTTTGTTAAGCCGTGGAATCGCTAGTATGATGTCTGCGCTTCTTATGAAGGTGTTATTTTTTTAATTCGTTGCTATGGATACTAAATTTCGGATAGCAGATTTTACAACGTCTACAGAATTTTTAAAATTTGTATGTTTATATTGTTCCCATGCATTCACAATCATCAAAAATCGTTGACAATGTAATCTATAAGTAGTACAAGCTTAGCAAACAATAATTCACAAAAATTTGAAGTTGACAAAGTTGCAACTTTTCTTTGTTTTTAATGATGATTCTTGAAATGATAATGTAGGTCTGCCGAGTAGACACTAGATAATCGGTATCGTATAAGTCGATACCGAGAAGAATGGTCTCGTATCGCGTGGTATCGCTTATATACTAATGTCGATACAATCAGTATCGGTTTGATACTACTCGATACCGAGAAGGAAGGTCTCGTATCGTGTGGTATCGCTTATGTTCCAATGTCGATACTTTCAGTATCGCTTCGATACCAAACGATACCGATAGTAAAAAGAATCGTAAAGTATCGCATGGTCTCGAATCGAGACTCAATAAAACAAAAAATTAAAATGTAACTTATTGAATTTTTTATTAACAAAATACAAGTATAATTGCTTTTTAGAGATTTAATTATTGTTTTTTAATAATCTACAATACTTTGGCTATTGTCCATTCGTTGTTTTTTTCTTTGCCGTACTTTCGTTGGTATTTTAAGATTTTCTTCTATTAATATTGGCAAAGACAAGTCTGATTCATGATTTATATCATTTTCATTTTCTTGTTCCATTGGCGATTTTTTTAATGTAATTTTCAAGAGCGGAATAGTTCTGCATTATAAATACAAGCTTGTCACTATCTGCCTTGTCACTATCGAGATTGTATCTACGATCAGTGATGACAAGGCCAGAAGCAGAAAATGCTCTTTCAGATGATGCAGAGGTTGGTGGAGTTGCCAACCAAGATCTTGCCGCACCCGAAAAGATAGGAAGTTCCGCTGCATGCTGCTTCCACCATGCTAAGGTTTCAGTTTTTCCTGCATTTTTGAATCTTATTGTTTTTTGGTATTTTTCCATTTCAAGTTTAATAGGAGGGTTTTCGTGTAAATGATGTGAATTAGTATCTTCCTTATACTTTGCTAAAATAATATTGTACTCATTTTCCTCCCAACCTTGTGCATTATCAAGAACGGAATCGTTACTACCGTTGTTATTACTGGAGCTTGAGACAGACAATGAAGAATTCTCAAAGTATTCTTTGGTTGTGGGATGGTTTTCAAACAGTTTTTGAATATTTTTATCGTCAACATCAAGAAGATGTCCACGAAAAAATGGATGAAGGTAATGTCCTAGTGCAAATGCGGGTAATTTACGGCCTTTGTCTGGGAATCTCTTTAGTTCTGATAATAAATCCTCCAAAACTTTTTCTACTAATTTGTTGTTTCCATAAGTAACATAATGATTTTTTTCTTTCTCGATGAAGTTGATGAGTGCTGTTACTTTCCACAGTGACATGTCAATTCGGATCTCTGTGTCAGAAGATAAAAAAACTGATAATTCTTTGACAGATTTAAGCACTGGAACAATAGCTTCAAAGAGTAAGAACTGTTCATCTGTAGGTACAGTTTTCTTCCAATCACCATCTTCTGTATCGCGTAAGTATATGAGTGGAACCTTCAGTTGAAGCATGACGTGCAGCATATCGTAATGGCTGTTCCATCTCGTGGTTACCGTGGAGGGTATTTTGAGATAACTCACATCTAACCTAGAACAAGCATATTTCAACGAAGCACTGAAGGCTGCAGATTTATGAAGCCTGGTAGTAAGTTAGCTGGCTTTAAGAAAAGCATCTTTCAGTTCTGGGGTACTCTCAACTGTTCTTTGAAGTGCAGTGTTGAGTTTGTGATCACTGCATGTAACAGAACTTTCTTTTTTAGTTATTAAAGACACACTGTTGTTTAGAGCACATGCCATATTTGATGCCTGATCATTAACACACAGTTTATTGGGTACTTTTTTTAATGATTCAGGGTATGAGATTGTGTTATCAAGTGCTTTTGCAATGTTGATACCAGTGTGTCGCTTTTTGAATAACGGGTGATGCGGATGTTATCGGACAAAATAAAAACGTCAATAACTTATTTACAAATAAAAAATCAAACTACTATTATAATTTTTTTAAATAAAGCATTTATCTTTTAATAAAAATATATTATTTTTTAAATGAAAAAACACCACCATCTGCAATTGATCTCAATATTGCTCTGACACTTTCATATGCGACTGTAAAAAGTTTAAATCATTTTCTTGTAGTTTTAGTTTAATGCTATCAATCAAAACTTGCTCTGTTGAAGCTTGCCAATCTCCCTCGTAAACCTTCTGTGCCAAATGTCCCCAAAAATTTTCATTTGGTCGTGCTTGAGGCACATTTGGGGGATTGGATTCTTTATCAACGTAATAGACATATTGGTCCATCCAGTTTAGAGAATCTTTAGAATAATGAGAACTTGCTAAATCTGGCCAAAATAAATAGTTAAAGTTTCCCTGATACTTGTGAATAAATGGAATAAGTCGTTTTTCTAAACATTCATTAATATAGATTGATGAATTGATCGCTACAGCCTTGGAAGTGCGAAACATTGGCTCGGACATACCACGGTCAGATATGGCTATCAACATTAATAATTTTTTTGGAAATTTCTCTTTTCCTATAAAACGAACACTTTCTGGGCATGTCTTTTTGTTGTTTGTGTAGTATCCAGAATTTCCAGGCATGTTGTCCCCTGCAAAACAAAACTATTTTTCGTCATCGATGACTAGAAGCAATTTTGTGTTATAGAGTTGGTTAACTAGTTTCCTGCTTCTTTTCTTTGCCTTTATTTGTTGTTGTATAGTATATTTTGGAGTCTTTTCACGTTTTCTATATTTTATATTCATTTTTTTAAACTGACGACCAATTGCCGATTGATTTACACCGAATATAATACCTATTTTTGTCTGACTGACCCCTTTTCGATTGTTGACAAGTCTCGTTAATTCGGCTTTCTTTTCTCTCGTCCAGGATATCGGACGACCAGGGTGCTTTCTATCAGAAAACGATTGAACAGTTTCAAGTCTTTTTAGGTTATCATATATTGTACTTCAAACAAATCCTTCCTTTTCAAAATGATTTACGATTTTTTTTTTAACATTAGGTTTACTTACAAAAAACATTTTTAGTCGCTTTCAAAAAGATTCTCGTTCAGCTGCATTTAACCTCATTTTAAATAATTGTGTTTCAAATAATAAAGTTTATATTTAATAGAACGTTTATGCCAACGCATAAAACCACAAAAACTAATTATTATGCTCAAATAATGAAATTAGGATTTGTCCGATGACTCTGCATCACCCGTTAGGCACACTTCTAATGTAAATTTCTTTTGGGCAAAGTCTGGCGAGATATAATGTAATGTCACGGACATGTATGAATCATTTGCCCTTGATGCCCAGTGGTCGGTGGTTATGGCAACCTGATTAAGATCTATGAGCTCTTTTTCCATAACTTCATACATTACTACCTTCAGTGTATAGTAAAGCTGAGGGAGTTTATTTTTTGAGAAAGTCGTTGAATGTTTTATTGTGGCATTTAGTAATATTTTGTTCATAAAACTCTTAAAATTTTCATAATCAGCAAAACTGAACGGCAAGCACTCAGTAGCAATCAAAGTAATGATGTCATGATCAACTACTAATTGACGCCGATCTTGAAGTGGCCACTTTTTTGTAATCGCTTTCTTCGGGAGAGTGAGAGTTTTGAAGGCTACATCTTTTGCGGATCCAGAAACACCTGCCTCGATTACGTTTAGTTCTTCATCTACTTGTGATCTTCGCTCGTCTTCTTTTTTTTGAAGTTCGATGAATAACTTCCCATGTTGTGTTTGAATATGCTTTCGCAAGCCAGTAGTATTTGCTTGCTTTGTTGCAAGCTCATTTCCACAAGTTTTACACAGAGCAGATTCTCCTGAAAATGTAAAATACAGTTTAATAAAAAATAAAATGATTTTATTTTTTATTATAATTTTATTTTATTTTTATTAAAAACAACAGAGCCGGGACGCTTCGAACTCACTTGGGGCCTGAGGCAAAATTAAGTTTTGGGGGCATTTACAGTAAATTTTACCTCTAAAAAATGTCAAAAGAGTTAAATAATTTCAAAAATATTATTACCAAAAAAAAACCCTTTGATAGGTGTGAACTTAATTATTTTTTTTTTTACAAATAGTTACTAGGTATCTTTATATGGAACAAAAACAAATTCAGAGTGGGCCGGCATACAACCTGGCCATCAATTTAGCACACTGTGCTTTGCGATTTATGAATTATTGCTCCACCAATTAAATTAATTTTTTTTCAAACCCTATTAGTTAATAAAAAATAATAGTTATAACGTAAAAATGTAAAAACAACCCGCATTTTTAGTTAAAAAAAAATTAAAAAATCTTAAATACTTAAGAAAGTTATTATATGTAACAATAATTCTGCCGGTAATTAATTTTAGAATTATTTCCCGAAATTGCCGGCAATTATCTTTTGAGATAAAGTATATAAAATACTTAGTAAGTAGTGCTTACCTATATTTTTCTTGTAATAATCTCAGATTAATGATGTTGTAAAAGTCATACCGAGTGAAGATTAGTTTTCTTTAATAACTAAAGTATACTTATGTTTAATTGTTTAAAACTAAAGTTTAGTTGTTGAATGTTGAACATAGAACAAAGCGAGAATTACGATACCACGAGAGATTTAATTAAAGTAACTATACCAGAAGAGAAATTAAAATATGATTGCGATATTACACAATTAATTAAATTAAAATAACTGTAGTGACTTTTACGAAATCAATTCCTTTTGAACAATCATTTCTAATAAGCGTTTAGAATAATTATTAACGATTGCATCACAAGCAATTCCCTTTGGAGAATTATATGAAAAACTCTAATTAATGATAGTTACAAAACTAATTCCCTTTGAACAACCATTTCTAATACTCGTTTAGAATAATCATTAACCATTGAATCACAAGCAATTTTCTTTGGAGAATTATATGAAAAACATTCTTTAATGTTTGCAAAACTATTCCCTTGGAGATTATATCAGCACAGAAAATAACGACATGGGAAATTACACATTGCACGGGCTGATCCAGGTCATTGTTCTAAGGGGGTGGTCGGACTAAAAAAAATAAAACATAAGGTTTGCGTTTTTTCAAAATAAAACAACTGTTTCATTTGATATTTAGAATGATTTTAGAAAGGTTATAAGATAGTTAGTAATAGTAAATATATTGAATGGTTATGTAAATTTTTTTTTATTTTTTATTTTTTTTTTAATTTTATCAATAATATTTTGACGTTTGACGTTTCTTAGGTAGGGGAAGGGAGTGGTTACCCCGAATACCACCCCCCTCCCATACCTTTTTGTCCGCCCTTACACACTGTTTAATATAATTTAATAATTTGTAAAAATTTTATATAGAAATAAATGTTGAAAAAATCTTTTCTTTCCTTTTAATCACGGTAGAAAAAGTTGTAATAATGATAACAGATAAGAAATTAAAATACAGAAGTGGTACCACACAATTAGTTAAATTAAAACAAAGATACCAGATGAGAAATTAAATGATAAACATGATGTCATACAACCAGCTTAGAGAACTTTTTTTCATAAAAAATGAGCCATATATATATTTCATTAATTATACGAATTTACTATTTCAAATTACAGATCGTTTATAAAAATAACATGGAAGTTCTCATGATGACCCGAGTTGCAATACCAAATGTAACTATCGGTACCAAACAATACCAATAACTTTTGATATTAGTATCGATATCGATACCGTAAGGTATCGCACCGAGACCAAACGATACCAACATAACCGATACTTTCGATACCAGTATCGCGTGATCTCGATATCGATACTGTATGGTATCACAGCGATACCAAACGATACCAACATAACCGATACTTTCGATACCGGTATGCGTGATCTCGAAGTCGATACTGTATCGCATCAAGACCAAACGATACCAAACAGTACCAACATTAACGATACTTTCGTTACCAGTATCGCGTGATTTTGATACCGATACTGTATGGTATCGCACCGATACCAGACGAGATATCGAGACTCGAGACCGATTATCTAGTGTCTACTGCCGAGTTGTTTATTTTTACTATCCTTCATTAATGTGGTATTAAAATCATTTTCAAGCCAAGCTGAATACTTTATAATAAACCTTGCACCGGTTAGTTTACTTTGAGACCATCTCTTAACATAATCAAAATAAATAAACGAAAGACTGTTGAGTCAAATAAATTAGTGAATTTTGCTTCTTGTGACACTCATGAAGCCTTAATAAAAACAGCATTTCAACATCTAAAATGAATAGCCACAACCAAAGCAACCAAAATAGATTATTAAATCAATATGGTATGACAAGCGCTAAATAAATAAGAACAAAATTTAAATTAGGATACATATATATATATATATATATATATATATATATATATATATATATATATATATATATATATATATATATATATATATATTATTGTTCAGTAATACGTTTTGTATGACTAAGACCGTATTATATGTTTTTCACGTTTTTTAAAGTTTTGTGCAAATAAAAAGTTTTGAGCGTATTTACAGATTTTTTGTTTAGTAATAGAGTTCAAACGTAAAAGAAAACCTAAGTGGCGCCTAGTGGCAGCCAGATTTATGAA
This sequence comes from Hydra vulgaris, assembly GCF_038396675.1. Classification (NCBI taxonomy): domain Eukaryota; kingdom Metazoa; phylum Cnidaria; class Hydrozoa; order Anthoathecata; family Hydridae; genus Hydra; species Hydra vulgaris. The sequence goes on from NC_088927.1 coordinate 11,591,691, forward strand.
ATTATTAAAGCAAACATATATAAGCTTTAAAATATCTGAGTATAAAAGCAAGATGTAGCAGTATAAAAAATATATTGTCAATTAAAAGCAAAAGTTAGACATTAAAATATAACAAATTAGGCATATTTAAATTTGCTATAAATATGTTAATTACATACCAATTTTAGTCTAACAACTTTTAAAATCTAGATAATATATAGAGTTATAATATAATATTTTAAAAAGCGTAATATTTTATGTAAATTTTATTTATTTTCATCGATTTTTGAAACAACATTTTTCTCTTTATAATTTTTTTTTCTAATTTACATTTGCGTCTACTTCAACCACAGCATTAGTATATCATTAAAACTTTACGTGTATATAAACGGTTTTAAATTGTTTTATATAGGTCTTTATATAGGTTCGACACCATTTAGGCATCAAAATTCTGATTTTGGTTTTTATACTTTTGTCCAGTCACTGGCCCACTGTGCATTGAGACACTGTTTGCATTTTTAAAATGATCAAAATTTAGAGTTTTGTTTGTGCTAGTGATGGTAGTAACTGCTTTGAAGTTGTTCAAAAAAATTGGTTTAATCAGAAACATTCAAAAAAAGCAAAGAGACAAACGTTGTGAAAGATTATATTTAAGGAATTTAAGGCTTTTAAATCTTTTTTACAGATCCACTCTTCCATTGATTTTTCTATATTTTATGCAAGCGAAATGTCTGATGTTAACAAAGTTTACCCTCTGTCAAGTATAAATATCAAGTGTTTACAAATTAATGCAAAAATGGTTTTATTGTTATGCATCAACTGCATTTTTAAGTCATTTATATTTTTTTACTTTGATTTAAAATTGTACGCTTGTAATATCAGCAATAATATCATAATATACATAATAATAATTTATACTTACAATACTTATACTTGTAAATACTTATAATACTTAACTTATATATACGATACTGAAAAAATATTTATGATAAACTTTTGCGTTCAAACTTTATTTATAAAACTTTAATTTAACTTTAACATAAATAATGATAACTAAAAGAAGATAATAGTTATTATACAGATCATGATCAAATGCTTATTTATTATAACTGAGTTACACTGTTTTTGTTTTCCATAACTTAATTTTAAAATGTTGGGATAAAAATATTGGGTTCCAAGTTAAAGCAACAAAAATTGGTCCCATATGATTTGTATCTTATGTATATCTTTTATTTTGCAGCATGTTTAAGAATATTTCTGCTTGGTGCACACTGACTGTTGACAATATTTGCATACTGATACGAGTAAAAGTAAATTCCACTACCAGAATGTATTTTTGTTAAATATAAGTAATGACAGGTTAGTAAATATAATTATAATAATGGTAATAACTTTTATTTTTTAGAATTAGTTGAAGACTTATGTATGATAGAATTGTGTGAACTTTGGGGACAAATATAATGAGTGGAGTAAGTATTACCTTTGTTTATTACCACCATTAGAGTAATGTAGGAAATTATTTTTTTTAGCTATTGAATATTAGGTAGTAGTAAATATTTTCTTATGTAATAAAATATTATAAAAAAAACCACCTATTATAAAAAAACATGTATTAAAGAAAAAAACATGTATTATAAAATAAAAAAAATAAGAATTCAAGTATAAAAAAAGAACATGTATTGTGATAAAGTATATACATCAAAACAACTATGTTGCCTTTAAAGTAGGGGTTGCAGTTGATATTTCAGCTTCAATTTAAAGCTTTAAACTCATCAGCTTCAGATTAAAGCTGAAGGTGATCAAGTCAGTTTAAACTGCTTGCTAGCTGATAGTGAAATAGAATAATACTCTATAAATATCTTGTATAAAAAAAACATTTAGGAAATTATTCAATCAAAATCTAAAATAGTGACACAATTTAAACTTACATGTAAAAAATTTTAAATAAAATTTGCCAAAAGATGTTGCTGTTTATAAATTTTGCTGTCAAAGACTAGGCCTAGGACTCACAGTTTTGAGAGACCCAAATTTGGTTTTTAAAGATTTGTTTGAAAAGTGGTGCCCAAATACCTACAGTCGTGTGACAATTTATTATGGCCACCTGTGAGTTTTGATTATTTTGATGTTTAATCTTATTTTTTTCAGATGAAGAGTAAAAATTTTTTATTGAAAGGTAATCTTTTGTTCAAAATAAGGTTTTAACTCATAAAGTCAGTGTTTTTTTTTTGCTAGTGGCAACACAGTCACTTTTGACAGCCATTTTGTATGATGAGTTGTCGTAATTATAATCTTTTCGCTGTACACTTGTTGAGATTTATTACCAGAGTTTTGAGTTCGTTTATTAGGTTATCTTTAAAATATTTATTCAAGTCAGTAAAAATATTGTTTCTAAAATATTTCTCTATATTTTAAAGTAAAAATAATTGTATTTGATTTGATATTTTCAAAGTTATGAGTACCAAAGCTAACTCTAAACTGTAGTACTGAAATGTGATATTTTATTTTAGTTATGGGGGAAAAATAGACTTGTTACCACAAAAAACTGCTGAAATCAGGGCACTTTTAATAAATAATAATCTTTCTCAACGAGAAATTGCCAGAAAATGTGGTATTTCGCGGGTTTTTGTATAAAATATACACACAAAAATGGCTAAAATGGAGAACTTGACGCCAAAAAGGGTTGGCAAATGTCGAAAGAAGAGAATCCTAACATCATGCAGGGAAAGAATACTAAGATTATTCTAGAAAATAGACACGCTACCAACATTGAAATAACTAAAAAGCTGGACCAACCTGGAGTTAAAATGTCAAAGAGAACGGTTCAACGTAGCCTGCACGATCTCGGTTACGTTTCACGTTGTCCTGCTAAGAAGTCTAAACTGACACCAATAATAATGCAAAATGGGTTGAAGTAGCCAAGAAAGTACTGGAATTTAACAGAATGGTAAAATTAATTTAAATGATTTTAAATTATCCACTTTCTTACATCAAACTTTAAAAGTTCAATTAACAATCCTTGTATAATATTTTAACGTATGCTTTAGCGACGAGAGTACTTTCCTAGTATTAACAAAGAAGGCTCAATACGTAAAAAGATATCCTTATTGGACTGCATCATTCAAACTGTTAAACACCCCATCTCTGTGATGATCTGGTCAGTGATATGCGGAAGGGGAATGGGAAGGCTCTATATTGTCGAGGGAATAATGAATCAGTTACAATATAAAAAAGTCCGGGAACAAAGATTGTTGCCACAATTAGCAGAAAAGTTTGATCTATGTGAAAAAAAAACCTTCATGCAGAACGGGGCACCATGTCACACAGCTAAATT
>NC_088927.1:11600000-11667500 GCF_038396675.1 Hydra vulgaris
ACATCTATGTAATGTAATCAACTTGTAAACTACATTCTAATGCATGTTAATTGCTTTCTGAAAAAAAAAATTATAAAATATTATATGTATATATATATATATATTTATATATATAGATATATATATATATATATATATATATATATATATATATATATATATATATATATATATATATATATATATATATATATATATATATATTTATATATATTTATTTATTTATTTTTAAAAAGTCACAATTTTATACAGTTTTTTCGTATCGAGACATACCAATTAATTCTTTTATTACCGGTATCGTGAAGCATCAAAACAATGATGATAATATCGACATTACTGTATAAGCGATACCACACAATATATTGAATAAACGATACCACACAATTATTGAAAGATTTATTAGTTAAAGTTGTAATTACTATTTTTATAATTTTTTTTTTTTTTTAACTTAATGGAAATAAGTAAAACCAAATAAAAACATAATTTTCAATTATAATTTGTACAAAAAAAACATAATGGTTTTTGTCGTTATGTTTTTTCATACGAAATATACATTGAACATAATAGACACTAGATAATCGGTATCTTATAAGTCGATACCGAGAAGGTATCGCTTATATACTAATTTCGATACTATCAGTGTTGGTTCGATACCAAACGATACCGAAAAAGATAGTCTAGTGTGGTATCGATTATGTACTAATGTCGATACCATCAGTATTGGTTCGATACCAAAACGATACCGATAATGAAAAGAATCGTATAGTCTCGAATCGAGACTCTCAATAAGACAACAAAAAATTAAAATGTGAATTTTTTATTAACAAAGTACAAGTACAATTGCTTTCTATAGATTTAGTTATTGGTTTTTTAACCATCTACAATACTTTTGCTATTCTCCATTCGTTTTTTTTTCTTTTGCTGTACTTTCCTTGGTATTTTAGGATTTTCTTCTATAAAAAAGATAAGTCTGATTCATGTCCTATATCACTTTCACTTTCATTTTCTTGTTTAATGGGCCATTTTTTGATGTAATTCTCAAGAGCGGAACAGTTCTGCATTACTAATACAAGCTTATCTGTCTTGTTCGTATCGAGATAGTATCGACGATCGGTGATAAAAAGGCCAGAAGCGGAAAATGCTCTTTTAGATGATGCAGAGGTTGGTGGAGTTGCCAACCAGGATCTTAAAACCAGAAAGTAAAGTTGCAAGCTGCTTCCACCATGCCAAGATATCAGTTTATTTGCATTTTTGAATCCTTTTTTTTTCCATTTCTAGTTTAATTGGAGGACTATTGTGTGCATGATGTGAGGTAGTATTTTCCTTTTTATTTGCTAAATTATGATAAGGAAAATACATCTTCCAAAAAAACCTTGTGCATTATTAGCACCAAAATTGTTACTAGCGGTCTTATCACAAAGCACCGCGGATGACCATTTAATTGGAAGTTCACGCCTCCATCCTAACCGATATCGTAAAACTTGCCCAGAGGTGGGGTGCGAACCACGAATCCTTTGTTTCTGAGGTAAGTGCGCTACCACTGCGCTACGGCTGTTCTCAAGCAGCTTGAGATAGACAATGAGGCTTGAGACATACAATGAAGAATTCTCAAAGTATTCCTTGGTTGTGGGATGGTTTTCAACCAGTTATTAAATATTTGCATCGTCAACATCTAGAAGATGTCCACGAAAAAATGGATGGAGGAAATGTTCTAGTGCAAATGCGAGTAATTTACGGCCTTTGTCTGGGAATCTTGTATTTAGTTCTGATAAGAAGTCCTTCAAGAATTTCTTTACTAATTTGTTGTTTTCTTGAGTAAGATGATTTTTTTTTTTCTCAATGAAGTTGATGAGCGCTGTTACTTTTTACAGGGACAGGTCAATTCGGATCCCTGTGTCAAAAGATAAAAAAACTGATAATTCTTTAACAGATTTTAACACTTGAAGAAGAGCTTCAAAGATTAGGAATTTTTTATCTGTAGGTACGGTTTTTTTCCAATCATCACCTTCTGTATTACGTAAGTATATAAGTGGAACTTTTAGTAGTTTTTCATCTACTTGTAATTTCCGCTCGTCTTCTTTTTTTTTGAAGTTCAGTGAATAACTTCCAATGTTGTGTTTGAATATGCTTTCTTAAGCTAGTAGTATTTGCTTGCTTTCTGGCAAGTTTATTTCCACAAGTTTTACACAGAGCAGGTTCTCATGAAAATGTATAATACAGTAAATAAAAAGCTATCATTTTTTATTTTAAAATTAAATTTTTGGCGCAACTAATCTAAAAAAATGTCAAAGGAGATAAAAAATTTCAGAAATATTACTAAACATAGACCTCTTGATAGACGTGATCTTAAAATTATTTCTTTTACAATTAGTAAGTAGGTATCTTCTTTTACAATTAGTTAGTAGGTATTAGTTAGTAGGTATATATGAAACAATAAAAATTCAGAATATACAATTTAGCACACTGTGCCTTGCGTGTTCTCCCTAAAAGTCAGTCGATTTATTTATTATTGCTCCAACCGATTAAATTAAATTTTTATAAATCTTAATAGTTAATAAACAATAGTAGTTATAGCGTAAAAGCGTAAAAAAAAAAAATAGCACTTTTAATTACAACAAATTAAAAAAAAATATCCTTCGGAAAGAATTGACCCTAGAGCTCCCGCTTCCTATTTCAAAACTTCTGCATTAGTGAGTTGAGTTATTATATAAAAAACAATCCTGCCGGTAATTAATCTCAGGATTATTTCACGGCACTGCCGGTAATTACTTTTTGAAATAACGTGTAAACAATACTTAGTAAGTAGCACTACTTATATCTACCTATATTTTTTTTGAAATAATCCCAGATTAAAAATGTTGTAAGAGACATAATGAAAGAAGATTAGTTTACTTTAGTAACTAAAGTATACTTATGTCTAATTGTTTAAAACTAAAGTTCAGTTGTTAAATGTTGAACGCAGAACGAAAGACTAGGCGAGTTACTATACCACGAAAGATTTAATCAAAGTAACAATACTGAATGAGAAATTATAATTTGGATGCGGTATCACACAATTAATTAAATTCAAAATAACGGTAATGATTGTTACGAAATCAAATCCCTTTGAACAATCATTTCTAATACGCGTGTTTAAGTGATTATTATTCATTTCCCTATCCCGCTCCCGTAGAATGCGGATGAGTGAAAACTCGCCTTAATGATTGCAAAACTATTCCCTTGGAGATTAGTTCCGCACAGAAAATTCTCGCCTGAATGGAATAAAAACTCAATAGAGTTGTAACAACGATATGAGAATCTACACACATCAGGGGCGGATCCAGGTCATTGTTCTTAGAAGGTAGCCCGACCAAAAAATATAAAAAATAAAGTCTGCGTTTTTTTAAAATAAAAACAACTGTTTCATTTGATCCTTTAGAATGATTTTAGAAATGTTATAAGATAGTTTGCTAATAAATACATTGAATGATTATAATGAAAAATGATAAAATATTGCAGTACAATTTTTTGTATTTTTCTTTTTTTTTTTAATTTTAACAATAATATTTTTAAGTTTGACATTTCTTAGGTGGAGGGGAAAGGGGTAGTTTTGCCAAATATCATCCCCCTCCTTTCCGTTGTGTCCGTTCTCTTTTACACTGTTTAACATAATTTAATTATTTGTAATTATTTAATATAGAAATAAATGTTAAACAAAATCTTTTTTTTTTTATTAAAAAAATAAAAAAATTGTAGTAACGATAACAGATGAGAAATTAAAATACAGAAGCTATATATATGTCATACAGTTATTTAAATTAAAACGAAGATACCAAATGAGAAATTAAATGATAAACATAATGTCATAAAACCATCTTTTAGAACTTCTTTTATACTAAATGAGGCATTTATATATATCTCATTTATTATCTGATTTTACTATTTCGAGTTACTAATCGTTTATAAAAATAAAACACAAATTCTCATGATGACCCGAGTTGCAATACCAAATGATGCTGTCGGCACTAAACAATACCAATATAACCGATACGTATCGCAGCGATACCAAACGATACCAGCATAACCGATACTTTCGGTACTAGTTTCGCGTGATTTTGATACCGATACTGTAAGGTATTGCACCGATACTAGACGATAAATCGAGACTCGAGACCCTTTTTACAAGTGTCCACTAAAGATATGAATATGAATAAAAATAGACGACTTTCATTTTTGCGCGGTGATTTTTGTTGAAGTTAAAAAGCTACTTTTATTTTTAGTTTAATATAAGATTCGAAGAAAACTTTTGTGTTTTACTTACAATTAAATTTAAAGTTGCGCGAATTAGCGCCACTATTGAATAAAAATACTGAATAATAAATATATACTGATTTCTAAAATATATAATATATAATAATTAAAAATAATAAATTATTACTAACTTCAAAAAACGTGCAATGCATCAATCTATTATTTGTTGTCAGTTTTCGTATTAATTGAAGTTTTATCGTGTTTTTTTTGTGAATATTAAATACTTTTTTTTTAAAGATTAAAAAGTCTCTTTTTATTCTACTTTTATTGCTACTGTTATTATTATTACTTTGTTAATTTTTTTTTTTTATTTGTTTAATATATCTCAAATAACTTTTTAAGAATATATTCAATTGATTAATTATTAAATAAAAAATACATTTCTTTTTGCATGAACTTCTGCTCTCCAAACCACTTGTTGCTGACTGTTGATGACTCAACAATCACTTAGTTTAGCAGCCAATCTGATAACAATTGTAACAACGTGGGCAGCAATCATTTCTCTAAATGTTAGACAACTGAATAACATAATTAATTCAGGCTAAAAATAGTTTTTCATTATGCATTGATGGAAAGATCGAATGCTCTGTTTGCAATACAATAAAGCCAGAGAATTACTCAAGGGAATTCCCTGCGTTTACACGCAGCCCATTAAAAGAGAGTTTACGCATACACGCATATCTACAGGTGGTTTTAGTGCAAACGCTACCAAGTTTGCTACCACGACAAATTTAAAAAAAAATTAAGCATGAAAAACTTTCGACATGCGCGTTTCAAGTCATTAGTTTTCATGACTTATTTTTAAGTTAAAAGTGTTTCCAAAAAAACAATTCCAAGAACAATTCCGAAAAAAATCAAAGCAGTCTTACTAGAAGGTCTTCATCAAAGTTTACTTTAAATTTAAAGATGACATCGGGAGTTAGGGAGACGTTAACTTATTACTAAAAATATTAAAGCAAAACATTCAAAAGACAATGTCAAAAAGACAAGCGTACGTTTTAAAAGCGAAATGTTAGAAAGGAAGTTTCCCCAAGACTTATTAATTATTAACGAGAAATTCTTTTGTATCCCTACCACTGCCTTGAGATAACGCTTGTATGCATAAACTCTCTAATGGTTGCGAAACTCGCAATTTGCGGTTAACGTCATTAAGAAAGAAAATATGTAAGCACAAAGTGTCTAAAGCCCATAGGCAGGCTTGCAAACTTCTCGAGCTCAGAAAAGGTAAGCATTTGAAAGCAAACTTTGCAAAAAGTAACTATGCGGACTTAGAAACAACTAAACGCGTATTTAGAACGGCATACTATATTGCTAAAAACAACAGACTCTACACTGACCATCGTGAGCTCATTGATCTACAAAAGTTAAATAGTGTTATTGCTGGCAGAGTGTTACATTCAAACGTTGTTTGTAGCAATAAAATTTATATTATAAGTGAGGAAATGAAGAAAAAAGTATTATGGTACATTCAGAAACACCCACTCAGTATCTTGACCGATGAAACCATAAATTTATACGGTAAAGCTTGCTCTGTTATATACATTCGCTATGCATTTGATGATTTTCGAACTAAATGTTTTGGAGTTACTAAAGTTGAATGCAGTCAATTCTGCAGAAATTACAATTCAGATCCCAAACTGTTTTAATTGGCATGGATTTTTGGATTTCTATTTATCTGACAATTTACTAGGATTTTTATGACTGGATCAAATAAAGACGTCTTTAAACAATTGAAGGGTAAGTTTCCTCGGCTGTTAAATGGCAATGCTTGAATCACCGTCTTGAACTGGTTGTAAGTGATGCAGTTAAAGCATGATACTCTTTACGCTAATAAACAGCACTTCAATGATACTCTTTACGTTATGTAAAGTACTTAACCTTTAAAAAAACAAGCAGCAGCAGTTGAGATGGAAGTTTATCATTTCAAACGGTAAAAGCCGTTGTGCACAACTTTAGAGCTTTACATTTGCTTTTTATAAATGCTTCAGTTGATCCAATACAGGACTCTAAGGAGAGACCTAAATTTACAAGCCTTACACAAAAACTTGCAAGCGTCTCATTTCTTAAAAACCTGGCAATAATGTATGATGTATTGGAAGAACTCTAATCAACTTTAGAAGTTCTAGAGTTAAAAAATATCACACTCGCAAAAGCAATTCACTTTATCTTTTAACTCGTATCTATAAAAATTAATACATTATCATAATTCAAAATGCTCATTGAAAATAGTATTTTTCAACATGTGATTATATTATTATTATTATATTACTATTATTAATTTATATTACTAGTATTAGGTAGAAATCAACCATTTATTGATCAGGCCATTTTCTATCTGTAGCTGGTTATACGTTTTAAGTCACGCATAGAACCTGTTGATAAAAATCATATCATGACCCAATCAGTGCAGTTATTTAAACGATATTCATTGCCACAAAATGAACAAATAAAATACAAATCTCCCAAGAATATTCAGTAACTCTTCTGAAAGGGTTATGTATTTTTCTGCTGGATGATTTTTCTTTCACAAAACCGGATTTTTGTGACTTTAAGGATCACTTTAATGATCAAATTCATGTATCTCTTTCATGCGATCATATTTTTATTGGAGCATTGGAACAACTCAGATTGCAAAAATTAAAACGTCTGTATTCTCATCAATGATCATACCAGCGAACAATGCATATTGATAAAATCTTTCAATCGTGAATATCACTTGTACAGATGTGCGAAGCCTATTGTCGGTAAAACATACATCATTATTGATGTTCATCAGCTTTGAAGGTCCTCCACTAAACAAACTCAGCCAAATGTGTATGCAAAAGAATGGGTAAACAAAGCTAGACGAACAGCTAATTGTGAGGAAGGACTGTCGAAAAGAAAAAGAAATTACCCGAAACAAAATCATTCTGTAAATTGCTATTATGTTTTGAAATGCTTATAACACTTTAATAGTATCTACAATTGTATTCAGTACTTAATATTGAACATAATTATTCCTTGTTTATATCAATACGTTTCTGTTTGAAAAAATGAACTTTTTAAAAAATATTTTCCCTAATATAAACACTTAATTTAGGCATATGAACCTCGAAGCCACGCAAAGTGGTCTAAAAAACTTGGCATTTAGGCAAAATTAAAGTTTTGATGTTTTTTTTTTTTTTTTTACCAACCAACTAGAGTGACCTGAAGCTGAAACCAGGCTTACACAGGGCCCTAGAAGGTGGTGTTATTTAGGAGCCGAGACTCCGTATTTTGTCCCATTTAAGGGTTTTTTAGCCCATTTAAGGGTTGTTTGGCCCATTTAAGGGTTTGTTTATGCCCACTTAAGGGTTTAGTTGCCACTCAGCCGAAACTGAGCAGCGCCAACTTAATGGTTTATCTTCATTTAACGTCCGGAGTGGACGGAACGCTTTGAGATTTCCGGACGTAGAAGGAGACACTGAAAAAGCGACTACGCCAAGAACCTCTATCGACTGTCACGGTTTCGATCTTGTGCTGCTTCTGCTTTCTAACAACACCGAAACCAATTGAGAGATGGTCCGGAGCCGAAATAAGAACAGATACTACACTTGATCTTAGCCATTAGGCCGAGAAGCGAGAAGTTTTGATGTTTTTATACAAGATTTATAATGTTAAATCTAAATTTTCGAAAAGTTTTTGAGTTTTGTCAAGAAATTTAGAAAAAGTTTTTATTTTTTTGCTTGTGGTTTCATAATATATGGCATTTTATATATTTTTATATATATATATATATATATATATATATATATATATATATATATATATATATATATATATATATATATATATATATATATATATATATATATATATATATATATATATATATATATATATATATATATATATATATATATATATATATATATATATACAGAGGCGTAGAAAGAATTTTTTGGTGTTCCAGATAGGTAACATCCAGACATGGAGCAAACTCCAAACATTTATATGTTTATACTTATGTCAAATAATGAGTGTTTGCAAAAAATTGCGATGATTGGAGGCTGGGAACAAAAAAGCCCCAAAATTTTCGCCCCCCTGCCCCAAACGTGAGAGCAACAAGTTGATGAAGTATTATTTGTACTATTCTTAACTAGACTTATATTCATCGATAAATTTTAGATTTCATTTAAAAATATTTTAGCGTTCAAAAATTATGACCATATAAAGTTTAAACCCCCCTCAATTTGAGGGGGTTGCACATTTTATATAGTAATAATTTTCAAACGCTAATAGATAATACTATGAAACTTAAAATTTATCGATGAATATAAGTCTAGTTAAGAATAGTACAAAAAATACTTCATCAACTTGTTGCTCTCACGATTGGGGCAGGGGGGCGAAAATTTTGGGGCTTTTTTGTTCCCAGCCTCCAATCATCGCAATTTTTTGCAAACCCTCATTATTTGACATAAGTATAAACATATAAATGTTTGGAGTTTGCTCCATGTCTGGAAGTTACCTATCTCGAACACCAAAAAATTCTTTCTACGCCTCTGTATATATATATATATATATATATATATATATATATATATATATATATATATATATATATATATATATATATATATATATATATATATATATATATATATATATATATATATATATATATATATATATATATCGCATTATATATATATATATATATATCGCATTATATTTATATATATATCGCATTATATATATATATATATATATATATATATATATATATATATATATATATATTTAAATGGGCTGCAGCGAAGGGAGGGGGAATTTCAAGGGCAACGCTCTCCTACCCCACAAAAAATTTTGTATCAAACGAAAACTAAAAATTTTAGTTAATAATTTTAGGTGATGATTTCCGTTTATTTTTCACAAGATTTTCATCAATATTTTTGAATAATAAATAATAAAAACTGCTTAAAACTTATCTACTTTTCATTTATCCATAGCTATATCAGTTATTGTAATATAGCTATATCAGTTATATAATGTAATATAGCTATATCAGTTATTGTAATGTTTCGTATGCCAGCACTTATCCATTAAAATTAACGCGTATCTTAAATAAACAAAAACAACCAAGCCGCCTTATATTAAATGCTAATGAATACACCAGTGTCAATCCACTGCTTAGAAAGCTTGGAGTGCTTAATGTTTATCAATTAAATATTTACAGTATTATTTTATTCATGTTTAGATTAAAATATCATATGCTGCCAAATATTTTTGACGACCTTTTTGTTATTATAAATCATAAATATCAAACAAAGCATTTATTTGCATAACTATCAGGTACTAAAAACCTTATTAAAACAATCTAATTTCTCAATAACATACCGAGGGCCACATTTATTGATTATGACTTATCTTAAATTCTATTTTATCTTTAATATCTTTTTTTATTTTTTAATTCATTACTTTTCTTTTATTTGCTAAAAAGCAAAACATATTTTTTTGCTTATTTATTTAAATTGGTTTTTATTTCCTTTTTTTTTACATATATATTTTTTTATGTGTGTAAAAATATTTTTTTTTTTTATGTATAAAAAAATGTAAAATGTTTATTTAAAATAATTATATTATTTTACAGATATTGTAAAATTTTATCATAGATTTATGTTAGTGTAAACGATACAACCGGGTTAGATGATAAGACTTATGTCTTCTGCCTACTTACCTCAAAATATTTTGTAAACAACTTTTTAAAAAAATGACGAAATAAATTTAAAAAAAAAAATGGAAAGCTTATATGACTTATATATCTAAAGATTGATTATTAAATTTTCAATTTAATAATCAATCTAAAGATAAGTCAATACATTGAATTAAAAACCATAATACAAAAAGTATACGTACAATACAGAATAACAATATGATTAAAATTGTGGTACAAAAACAACACAAATATAGTGTCAATACGGTATGGTTTGCAATGAATATTACTTTCTTTATTTTAATTATCTGCAGCTGATTTTCTTAGGAATTATTACGCGATAATAGATATTCAAAATATACTATAAATATAATGTTTTAATAGCGGACTTTGCATTTTACATTTACCTTTGTTTTTAAATTTACCAAAACATGCATTTTTTTAAATATTTTCATCTAGTTAAATATATGGAATATTTTATAAAAATAAAATAAAAATGAATATTTGAACTATTTTTAACAATTTAGGTAGCAAGTACAATTGTATAAAGAAAAAAAAATGTTTAATGAACATGTATTTATAGAAATAAAACAAAAATAGAGACACTAGTATTTTTGATAACATAAAATAGGTATATTTTGGGAGCTTTAAAGTTGGTTTAAACAAATATATCTGCAGCTGATTTTTATTTTGAATAATATATGCATATTACCCAGTGGACACACGACGTAATTTCAACGTTGATTTACGGTTGATTTTTAGTCGCGACGTCAGATAACCAAAAATCAACACTTTATCAACGTTGAAAATTCGTTGAAAACGATCATCTTAACGCGACGTTGAATCAACGTTAATTCAACGTCTATATTATGAGTTTCACCGTTTGTTTTGCATTTTGAGAACTCAAATACGCACGCGTGACTTTACGAGTCATTGATTAGGCTATCTATTGCTATTTCATAAGGTTTTGAGTTTGTCAATTTAACGATACCACATTGCTTAATTTGCGATGCATTAGTGATAAATATTAAATAGACCTTATTTTTATTTCATCAGTGTGTATTGCATAAAGAATTTGCTTGAATTTGTTTTAGAGTTTTTTTAAGTAAGTAGTTTTTTAGAAATTGATTAAATTGTTTTACTATGTATGTTAGTATATTTGACTATACTAATTTTATATTATATAAATATAAAATATATATTATCAATGTTATATATATATATATATATATATATATATATATATATATATTATATATATATATATATATATATATCTGTATATATATATATATATATATATATATATATATATATATATATATATATATATATATATATATATATATATATATATATATATATATATATATATATATGTATATATATATATATATATATGTATATATATATATATATATATATATGTATATATATATATATATATATATATATATATATATATATATATATATATATATATATATATATATATATATATATATATATATATATATATATATATATATATATATATATATAGAACTCTTATATGTTGTCAGAAAGTCCATATTTTGTTGACAAAAAGTAAAAATTAAAATGCAAGACCGGAATTTTTTTTTTTATTAATTGATAGACTGCCTGCCCCAACCAAACCCTCAGTCGATGTAGCAACACTCCCTTGCGGGTCAGGCTAAAAGATAGTCGATGTAGCAACACTCCGCGCATGATTTACAGTAAAAAATATAAAAATAAAAACATTTTATTAAAAAAATTAAAAATAAAAACATTTTATTAAAAAAAATTAAAATAAAAACATTGTTTATATTGTTAAAAACATTCAGAATGTTTCTAAAAACGTTCTGGTCAATTAAATTTGCGTTTTTGTGGGTTTTTTAAAAAACGATCAGGGGCCAATGCTATAAACATAAAAAACGAAGTTTTTTCCGTAAAACACGAAGTTTTTACCGTAAAAAGCGAAGAAAAAAAAAGTCCATTGCTATAAACATTCAAAAAATACCGTTTTTGAGATATAAACTTCGCTATTAAATCCAATGCTATAAACGAACAAGGGAATCCCTTTTTCAGATAAAAAATGCGTTTTTTCGAAAAAAAATTTCAGGTAGATTTTTTATCTCTATTTTAGATATTTTCTTCGTGATTTTTAGCGGCCATTCTTGGAACAACGTTAGCACTTCAAAATCATTGAACATTCTCTGTTTGTGTTTTTATGTAGATATTTTACAGATAAAACTGAAAAGGATTTTGGTAATTAAACTAATTTAATTTAATTAAACTAATTTAATTTAAGTAATTAAACTAATTACTTAAAATCTGCATTTAATCGATTATTCAGTTCCTTGTTGTTTTTCCTTGTTAGGTTTTTGATAGTAATTTTGGTTAAACAAATTTTTCATGTTTGACTAAAGAAAAGTATATATAGTCGACAATTATGCCATATAATACACAAATACACAACAAAATAAAATGCTGTCTAAAGAACTTAAAATGTTACTAGCAATAAAGATCAGAGAAAACAAAGAGGTTCTTCTTGGGAAGCTTAGTATGTTTTAATTAGCAAACTATTTAAATAAAAATATGTATAATTACATTATATTATATATATATATATATATATATATATATATATATATATATATATATATATATATATATATATATATATATATATATATATATATATATATATATATATATATATATATATATATATATATATATATATATATATATATATATATATATATATATATATATATATATATATATATATATATATATATATATATATATATATATATATATATATATAATATAGGTAAGCTTTTTTAGGTATGATTCTAATTATAAAATAATATATTATTATAGAATATTTAGTATTTTACTATATAAAACTATATTATACTATATATTGATTATTTATTTACTCTACTTTTAGGTCCATCTATTACTATGAGGCATAGAAATAGAATTTGGGAAGACATAATGTCACATTTAAATAGTTTAGGGGCAAAAATTGAAGATATCAACCAGCTGCGTAATAGAGAGTGGGATTATTTGCGAAGAGCTACAATGCAAAAATTTGCTAAGAGTCTAAAAACAGGTATAGTTTTGTTATATATATATTTATATGTGTGTGTGTATGTGTGTGTGTGTGTGTGTGTGTGTGTGTGTGTGTGTGTGTGTGTGTGTGTGTGTGTGTGTGTGTGTGTGTGTGTTTGTGTGAGTTTGTGTGTGTGTGTGTGTGTGTGTGTGTATTACACACACATATATAATTAAATATTTTTGTATATATATAATATATACAAATATATATATACATTTTTTAAAGGTGCTGCAGGGAGACAACTAACAGAATTAGATAATGTTGTCTTAGACATTCTTGACAGGAAGTCAATAAATGTATCTGGAATCAATGTTCCTGATTTTAATATCTCTTTTTGTATGACAGATGATGCATTGTCATCCACTCCCAACCAACTTTCTACTCCCACTGCCACCCTTTCTTCATCAAGTAAAGAAGTAAACTTTACTTTGAAACAATCTTCTGATACAGCTTCTTTTATTTCATCTATGTCTGGTATATTTTTCTTTATTGGTTAAGACTAGTTGTATTATAAGATATATATTTATATATATATATATATATATATATATATATATATATATATATATATATATATATATATATATATATATATATATATATATAGATAATAGATAGATAGATAGATAGATAAGATAGATAGATAGATAGATATAGATATATATATATATATACATATATATATAGATATATAAATGCATATATATATAGATATATATATACATATATTGTATAGTTTATAGAGTTCTATTTTATTCTTATATAAATTCTATACAAATTAATTGTTTATATTAGATGCAAGAATTGATTGTATGTTCTCCCCTAATTTAGACAATACCACTCTTGTTGGTGATAGTCGTCAGATACTTCAAGGTAATGCAATTTATAAATTGTTTTTTTTTTAAATCTCAGTTGTTTAATTTAGTTAATTGTAGGTTTTAGACTTATAATTATATAACAGACAACATCAATTTGTGCTTAATTTTTTAAAACTAGTATTTCCAAAACCATCAAAAACTTCTTATTTTTAAAGGAATCTAAACCACCTTTCTTATTATTTTAGTTAACTGATCTTGTTTTGACACCTAGAATTAAATTTTAGATTCAATTCAAAATAAACCATCAATGGGGGCATTAAAAAATTTAAAAAGAAAACAAGCTAGAGAAAGTCTCTTGGTAGATGGAAGTTTTAAAAAATTGAAAGTAAGTGTTTTAGGGTTAGAAAAAGAAAGATTAGAAAAAGAACAAGAGTTAAGAGTTAAACTTTTGAAATTGGACGTTGCCCTCAGGCAACAGCAAATTCGAAAAGAAAAGGCTTTAACAATATATTACACAACAGCAACAAAGCTAATGCATGAGAAAATGCAACCTTCAAACCAGCAACATTTTGTAAATACAGACACGGTATTTTATTTTTTATTTTTTAAATTAATTTGTAGTAATATTTAGTATAACTTTATCATTAAAAATTTTTTTTTGTTTTAGGAGGAAATTCTCTTGCATTAAGAGAAAAGCTACATCATAATTTTATGTTAAATTTTGAAAATTATTGTATAAAAATATATACTATATTTAAACATTCGTCTTGTATAACCATGACCAATTACATTTTTTTAGTAACAATAAAAAAATAACTCCAATCTGAAATTGTTATTGTTATTTCATTTTTTTATCACCATTGCCTTACAGTAATAAATTCTGTAAAACTTCACACAAACATTAAGACCAATGCTGTTGCGATGTGAAATAGATACAAGCATTACAACTATAAAGTTAACAAATCTCCTATTATTTTTTAAGCGTGCTCTATAAAAAAACAAAATATACATACTTAAAAACAAATATAAACATATATTTTTATGGTCTAATTTTTTATAAAAATTTCTTGCATTTGTTAAAAAATCATTAAGTAAATTTTTTTCCAATTTTAATTCAACTAATTTAGACACAAATCTATGATCCATGTCTAAACAATTTTGATAGATCCTATGCTCTAGAACAAATTGTTTATGAATTTTTAAACAATATTTTTAAGTAAAGTAGTTAAGTAGCTGTGATCGTCTATTCAAAGCTCTATCATTCTGATTTTCTTGAGCTAGATTTTCATCAGCTTGTTCTTCTTCGCGTTCTTCAAAGTCATTACCGTTGTCTCCATGTCGAATACACAAGTTATGGATAACAAATCCACACATGATAAGCTTAGAGGCATCTTCGACCTTATGCAAACGAATTCCAGTTTTCAAAGCATAAAACCTGTTTTTGACAATTCCAAAACATCGCTCAATTATGTTTCTAGTTTTTCTCTGTGCTATGTTGAAACGTTTTTGAGCTCCGTCTGGATCACCGGGAAAAGGTGGAATTAACCATTCTCGACATGGGTACGCAGAGTCAGCCAAAATTACAGCTCCATTAAATGGAAGCTCTCCAATTTCAAACTTGTTCCATAGGTTGCAATTTCTTAGAACCTAATAGCAGTAAAGTCACAATATTTAAATTTACTGTAAGTTACATTATAATACATTATATTAGTTAGTCTAAGCTACATTAAAATTAGCAATCATAATAGTTCAAATAGTATGTTCAAATATGAACATTCCGAAGAGTGTCACGTACTAGTTGAATAGCCGGCATTAGTGCACTAACAGTTGTAAAATATAACTTAGTGACAGACTTACATGTGCATCATGCCACCTTCCTGGACTGTTGGTCGATGCATAAAATATGGATGTGTCGGGTCCACATACTGCCATTGCATTTATGCTATGGACATGATGGCGATTGATTAGAGAATCTTCATCTGCTTGAGGAGGGTTAGAAAGGAGTATATGAGATCCATCCAGGACACCACATACGCACGGAAAACCTCCGATTTCCATGAACTTCTGTGGAAGAGTGGAGCAATCATTGGGCCACTTTATGATCTCTTGTCGAATCTAATCTTATAGGATAACAATTTTTATCTTTACTAAACTTAGTTTTTAATTTACTTACTAAAATAAAAATAATAAGCAACTTTATATGACAACGTAAAACTTTCAATAGTTTTATTAACTTAATACACTAACATTGAAAATAGCTTCTCCTACACTGTGTATAATACGATAAATTGTGTTGGTAGAGATTCCATGACAGTCTCTGAGAACATGAAAAAAAACATTTGTGCCAATAAAATGAAGAAATACCATTATCTGGAAACGTACTGAAATGCTTTTATTTCGCTTAGTATAATGTTGCAAATCATCTTTAAGCCTAGTTTCTAAAAAATCTAATACAGCTCTTGGGACTCGATACTGCTCTCGAAAAACGTTGTCAGAAACATCTTCGTTAAAAGAGCGACCATTAAACTAAAATGAAATTGAAAAACAAAACAAAAATATAATTTCTGTGCATATTTAGTATGATTTCTGATTTTGTTCGATAACAAATCATTAAAAAAACATCAAAATTTAGTAATTTTAAGTAATGCTTTAAACTCCAACCTCTCGAGGCAATCGGTGGCGAAGCTCATTTTCTGCAACTTCGAAATCTAAATCTTCATCCGAAAAAATTAAATCCATGTTCCTATTTTAATTTTACACAGTTTTTTTAAACACCAAATACTAGAATGTAAAAATATTTATAAAAATAGAATAGACAGCACAGCCTACTTAATAACTAATAAAATTTATTTAGTAGGCCTACTTAATAAAATTTTTTAAAAAAATTGTTGTTATCAATGACGTATTACGGATATAAAAAGTGCGTGAATTTAAGTGACGTATACGTTTTATGCTTTATAGCAATGGCCGAAAAAAATACAAATAGCGATAAATTCTTCGAGTTTACGCATTTTTTTACGTGTAAATAATTTACTTTAAAAATTGCGTTTTTACGAAAGATTTTTTTTCTCGAAAAAAACTTCGAATTGTTTATAGCATTGGCCCCAGTTTGTTATTAAATTAATGGTTTTAACTTTCTGACAACTCGCAAATGTTGGACGAAAGTCAAAAGAAATTAAAAGTGACGTATGTGTTGGCGTAACAATCACTTTTTTCCTTCCGCTCTTCCCAAATATAAAAAAAATATAAAAATAATAATAACAATAATAAAAATACTATAATATAGTGTTATGATTATTATAGTCTATATGATATTTTATTAACATATCATATATTTTATGTATATATCACATGTTATATATAATAATATCATGTATATATATATATAAATATATCATATATTATATGTAAATATAAATAGATAAATAAATATACATATATAATATATACCGTGAAAATGAACATCGATGCCAAGTTTAGTTAATGGTGAAGAATCACGCACTATATAACTAAACAGTGTGTTTTATGTTATTTTAATTTATATTCTAAAAACTTCCACTTGTATATATATATATATATATATATATATATATATATATATATATATATATATATATATATATATATATATATATATATATATATATATATATATATATATATATATATATATATATATATATATATATATACATACTATAAAAGTGCCTTCTCTTGTTTAGGGAAATGGCTACCCGGTTAAAGCGATGGAGTCGGAATAATGTTTTGGTTAATGAGCTTCTTAGTAGTGACATTGGTATTGATTGTTCAGCTTCATTAAATGAAGATGTCTGTAGCAGCAGCAATTGTGAGGCTACTACAATAGTAGATTCTGAATATAATTCAGACTCTATCTTACAGGATGAAATTTAAAACTAAAAATAAAAGCAACTCAGATGAAAGCAAATTAGGAGGGAAAATAAGGAGGGGGGGGGAGAGGGGGGGGGGAAATATTCCGGACTTTTTCCGCAAACAATTTTTCGGATTTTTTAAATTTGACCTGGATGATCTATTATATATATGTATAATTTTTATTGAAATTGACCTATTTCTACAAAAAAAAAAGTCATTGAATTTTTGAAATTTTAAAACCATTCGGAATTCCGCGGTATACGCGGTGCCATTGGGCTACCTAACCTGATATTATTGTATCAAAGTTTAATGTATTTATAAAAATAATAAATTTTTGTTGTAGGTTGATGACCAATGGTTTACAATCAAAGTTCAACATGGCTGGCGGCAAGGGTAAAGAGAAATTTGAAGGCACAAACATTTGTAAGGTTGTTGTTGGTAAGTCATGAGTAATGTAATCTGTTATTGAAAAACACAATTTGATGATTTGGTGCTACTTTAATTTCAAGTTCTTGCAAATTACTGTTGCAAATTACTCAGGCAATACCTTTTTTTATAGAGAGCGTCATGCTTAGTAAAGCGACTGCTACGGTTGCTGAAGTCAGAACAGATATCATGAGTTTGTTGAAATATGCACCCGACAGATCTAATGGTGGCGGTCGGTGCGTAAATGACGATTCGAATATGTTAATATAAAATGTATATATAAAATGTTAACATTCTATCTATTTCTTATATAAACTCCCTTAAAATAATTTTTTGAACATGAAATACACTACTTTTAGCGCAAAATATTGCTTTTTTATTGTCTTATTTTATCGCAATCCAAGTCGAGACAATTTAACATGTTAACGATGACAATTTAACATGGCTGCAGCCTATTGGATATAAGTTATATCCAATAGGCTGTATAATTTTTATCAAATGACCAAAATTTAACGTTGAAATTAGGTTATTTGAACGTTGTTTTAACGTCTTATCGACAATATATCAACCATATATGGTTGATATATTGTCGATAAGACGTTAAAACAACGTAATTTCAACGTTGAACTTTTAATTTTCATTTTATCGAATTTGAAATATGGATGATATGTAGTCGATAAGACGTTATAACAACGTTGAAACAACGTTTTCATCGACGTTGTTTCAACATCGTGGTTTTCAACGTCGGATTTTGTTTCCAATTCCACCAAATTTCAACGTTGTTTCAACATTGCATTTCGTCGGTTTGCGACGTTGTTTCAACGTTATTTCAACGTCATTGTGCCCACTGGGTAGGATTTAATAAAATCATATCGATCAAGTTCATGCATACGGACTTTAGTTTAAGGGAGAAGTTGAAATTGAAGAAAAAAATTTTATTTTATGTTATTTTCAAAAATAAATAATTATGCAAATATACAATAATGAAAAATTATTATTTCAAATTAAACTCTATACTATAAAATTTGTTTAAAAAAAAAATCTATACATATGTGCATATAGTTTTAAATTTATACAGAAATGAAAAAATGTTGTATTTTTGCAAGAAATTATTGAACGGTTTTTAACCACTCTTGAATACGGTTATTGGCTTTTTTTTCAAAAAAAATATGAAACCTATATATTTTTGAATTGCCTGGACAATGCAGTGTTTCAAAATAATAAAAATAACAAAAAATATAGATTTATTTTTAAATTTTGGCCTAAAATCAAGTTTTTCAGACCACTGTGCCACGCTTTGAGCTTTTTAACACTATTTCAATTGAAACTTTCCACTAGGCATTCCTAAAATAAAAATAATAAAAAAAGGCTTCATAAATTTTTAAAAGATACCACAGTGGGTCAAATGTGACATTTTCAAGCCAATATCCCCAAAACAAAAATTTTATTAACTTCTTTTATTAGAAACAGTTTATTACATTGAAAAACACAACCTGCGGAACAAATAACATTTGTCTTGAAAAACTTTTCAGTTTATAAAAAGTTCCATTAAATCACCCAACAAATTAATAACAAGATTATTATTTAAATTTATATTTTAAGTAGAGTATTCTGTTGTTGGCTCATGCAATAATTCAATGACACCAGATGGTAGACTTTTTTTTTTGCTACTATCTTTTTTCTAAATGTGCAAATTAAAGGACCAGATGCACACAAAAGACAAAATAATTTCAAAAAAAGGTCAAAATAATTTTTTTTTCCGATCACATTTTCTTGTAAAATCTTCGCGAAATATCTTAAAAACCTTACTGGTAGCCTCTTGAGCCTCCTCAGAAAACATACTTAATGGAAGAGTAAATAATTCAATGACTTTATAGCCATGAGTCAAAATCTTATGAAGTGTTTGGGTCATAGGACACCAAGGGTACAGTTTACATTATAGCGAAGCAGTTTCTTAACAGAATGTTTTAAAATTTGATGAGCTGATGTCACGCCTTTTTTCGAAATTTAGCTTGAACTCAAACCTTTCTCAGTTTAACAATACTTTTTTCTTCTTTATTCCTAGCTTGCCACTTCATAATTGGCATCTTGTAAGAGATATGAAGCATACATTCTAAAAACCTTATCCAAGCATGCAGAGTTGAAATACCATGCCTGATATTGCCTTCTAAAGTTTTTTTTTTAACTATTAAAGATAGATTGTTCATTTCGGTTGGAGATGCACCACACACTGAACAGCATTATTAAGAGTTGGTAGCTGTGGAAAGAATAGTTTGAATTTTTCTATCTATCATTGTTATATTTACAATGTTGTACTACAACTTCCTTCATTGTACCGTCCACCAATAAATTAGATACATTGGATAATGTTATATTTTTAGTAGAAGCCATAATTGACTCATATTCTGCAAGAACTACTTCTTTGTATTCTTTTTTATATTTAAATCTGAGAGGCCTACAGTAGCCAGTTGAGGATGGTTTCGGATTTCTCCAAAAAACCTGTTTTGTCTCATCTTTAAAACAATATAGTTCTAGAGGAAGAAAGCAAGTTATGAAAAGCAATTCGTCAGTATTAAGTTAACTCGTATCATATGACTGTTGTTTATAAACAGATTGCCCTGTTGCACCATCAAAGCCAACTTTGTTTATTAGAATTGTTTAGTATAATTTTTGAGCGCAGGCGAATTTAACATAACACTATAAGCTGAACATAATCTAGGTGCAGTATGAAAAGGAAGATCTTGTAATAGTACCTCTGCAGAGTAGTCACTGACCTGAATGTTTTCAGGGTAGCATTTATTTTTAGCCTCTTTTACTATATAATATGATGGGTATAACAAATGAATTTTATAAATATTAGAGAAAAAAAGAAATTATTTTTTTGTATAATTGAATTTATTATTAAATGGCATTTACAAATTTAGTTAAGTCTTATGTATAAGTATTGGGAACTAAAAACTATAAGTCTTATAGTTTTTAGTTCCCAATGCTGTATGCTAGAAGGTTAATAACATAACAGTATGATAAATGGCAATCGTTTCTACCCTCTATATTATCTACTACTATATTCTCTATTTTTTGTAGCAAGATGCCATTTTGTACAAATGCTACATGATTTGTTAACTGAGTGCTGTGAGTGTACAAAAACTTAGGGGTTCCTTCTAGAATTATATTACACTCGAATTCTATTATTGCATAAACTATTTGAATAAAATTTTATTAAGTGTCACTTATACTGGTAAAAAAAAACCAGGTCTGAATTATAGTTATTTATAACATCTTTTAAAACAAATAAAAAATGTAAATAATAGTTTCTTATAGTTTGAAGGATAATTACTCAATACAATTGAAAAACAAATGTATATAAAAATACATTTGTTTGAAAAAAATTTATTTATATCTTTATATAGAAATGTTCAAAACATTACCTTCTCTTTGAAATATCTCCTTAACTTTAATTAAATATCCTGCTTACCTGCTGTTAAGTATTATGGTTATATATGGTTAAACAGCTTGCTGACTTTTTTATATTAATGAACTGTAAATAGCTGCTAAATAATTTTATAAATATGTAGTTGAGTTTATTTGCATAATAGATTGATTATATGACATTAAATTCAAGAAAATAATTTGCTAAAGAATATCATTAGTCTGAAAGAGATTACTGCTACACAATTGATCTTGTATAATCGAAAAACTGATTTCATTGGATATTTGGCAGCAATTAAATCTGCTCAAGGTATTTCTTGACTGGGTTGAAAAAGAAGGTTCACCATTAAATTATTTATTATCATATAAGCTCAGTCAAAACCATCTAGAGCTCTTTTTTGGTCTATGAGATCTGCAGAAATGTTTAACAGCAATATCAATTGCCAACAATTCACATATAAATAACTTTTTATGCAAAGTACCGTTCAATTTTCAAATGAAAACTGCAGCATCAGAGATAAAACTCATATATATGTTTCAGACGATTCTTTTGGTGATTTTAGTACTAAAATATCTTTGACTGAAATTGAATTAATAAGAAAATATGATTTGTTGGAGAGAGAACCAACAGTTAGTGATCACGATAATGCAGATATTCCAAACTGCAACAATCTATTTGAATACAAAAAAACTTTGATCCCATTTATTGCTGGATACGTAGATAAAATGACTTCAAAAAAAAATACCCTCATTAAATGTCAGAATGCACTAGTACTCCTTTTTCATTTAAAACAAAATAGCTTTTTAAAATTCAAAGACATAGGAGGTTTGATTAAACCAACCATAAGTGTTATATGCAAAGAAAAAGAAAGGTGTTTCCAAATTAATTGGTTGTTTTAATAGATTGCCTGTTTCCAAATGAAATTGGAATTCAAAATGCATTAGCAAGTGCTGCTTTGAGATCAGTCGATTACTTGAAAATAATAATTGATCTAGCTCCTCATGTTTGACTCAACTATAAGTGATAACAATATATTTTCCTTGTTTTAGCTCATTTGGCAGTTTGGCTGCCAAATTAACTAGAAAAAAAAAAAAAAATATATATATATATATATATATATATATATATATATATATATATATATATATAATAAAATAATATAAGACACAAATAACTAGATAAAAAAATTTAGAAGGAACCCCTGAGTTGTGTGTACTCACAGAGCTCAGCTAATAGTTCATGCAGCATTTGTAAATTTGTGATATCTATTTGAAAAACTAATTTTATAATAGTTTATTATAAAAAGATATTCAGCTGCCTACCATGCAGTTATGTTATTAACCTTCTAGCACACAGCATTGGGTAGTTAAGAACTAAAAGGTGCATAAATTGTATTATAAACAATATTTAACAAATAATTTATAGTAAAACTAAAATTAAAAGAAAGTAGTTAAATGAAAAATAAACAAAATATGAATAATGTAGTTAAAAATGAAAGTAGTTAAATGAAAAATAAGCAAAATATGAATTTATTTAAGTTTTTCAAACTTAAAATAATTATTCGAAAGTTGTTTGGAAATTAACTTGTATAACTACTAGTTCCTTATTTGTTCTTTACTAATGTTAAATAAACTAATTCTTATTTAAAAAAAACTAAAAATTTTTATCTTATTTAATAACATTTATTTTTCTTTAAAAAAGCAAGATATTATACAAACTTATTGTTTAGAATATATTTTGTTAAACAATAGAGAAATTTACGTAAATATGTAATATTGCCTTTTTTTTAATTATTGTTATGTAAAACCGAAAATTATATTTGAGGCATGTACATTTCATAATATTTATACATGTAAATGACATATAGGGTACTTACGCCAATTACTGGCCACATTTTTACAAGAAACACCAATTACAGAAAAATACTTAAGTATATGTTACATACCATATATAGAATTTTAGAAAATTAAAAGCTCTGACATTTTAAGTAAAAATTATTGTGATTATAAATAACATAAAATTATATATAACCCAGATATTAAAGGTAAACAATTTTACCAAATACTGGCCATCTTAACTATTTATTGGCCGTTGGCTGTATTTGATTGAATAGGGCATTGTAATTGATTTATTATTATAAAATAAAAAAAAATAAAAAGCACATTATAAAATCAAGATAACTTGTTCAATTAAATTATTTATACACTCATTAAGATGAATTAACATGAACAAAAATACCTAAAAAAATTTTCTTATAAAATATCATCTTTTTTCACCTGTGTAGGACAAGTTGTGTCATAGTTTATTATGAGAAAAGCTTTTAAAAGTGGCCAATAAATGGTTAATGGCCATTAATTGGCGTATTTACCCTAAGTTCGTAACAAAAATTTTTTCATTTGTAATTAACCGAAACCGTCGCCATCTTGGGAGGCCAAAACTGGCTTTAAAAACTTTGCCGCATACGCTATCCAGTTATATTTTGAGATCAGTGGTATTTATGGAGAAAAAAATCGAAAAATGATCTATGATATCGCATTTAATGATTCCTTTTTTAAGAGAAACGCTCCGTTTTTAAATAAGTCTTTTGACGTGATGCTGTAAACAATCAAAATTAAAATCACCAATTAAATAGTTTAATTTCTTTTCGTGGTTACTTTTTTTTTTAAATAACTTTTTTTTGGTTTTGGTTACGGTTTCAATTACGGTTCTACTGAACCGAAATTAACTAGCTAATTGTAATAAAAACGTTTTTAAAATTCTCTAGGAAAAAGTTGAATACTGAATACTCTTTAAACTACTTAGATATACATTATAAGGCTCTTAAAATAATTTTTTTTTTATAAGGAAAGATGTTAAAATTTTAGTTTGAATTAGTATTAAAATTGTAATAGAACAACAATTTTAAGAATGCCAAGGCCAAGGACCGAAATTTAGAATCACTTTGATGAAGAGGTCGGTACTACACCTGATGAAGAGCGATTTGCTACTGCAAAATGCAAGTATTGTCTTGCAATTTGCAAGTTGACGGACAGAAACACATCTGGCATGAGATCACATTTGACAAGGTAGCATCCTGTTCAGTTTGCAGCCCTGGAGAAAAAGCGCTATGTTTCTTTTGATGCGTTAAAACAGGTGCAATAAAATTTAGAAACGTTTTTACTTTTTTAATTTAAATATTAACTTTTATTTTCATATCTGTTAGTTATTATTACTATTACTTATTTATATACTATTATTATTATTATTATTAGATAAGATTTAACAAGATTTAACGATAAATATTAATAACTTTCAATAAATGCTGATGAATGTTTCAATATTAGGTATTTTAACAGGTTTCATAATAATTTTTAGACCTACAATGAAGACGAGGCTTATGAGCAGGTCCGAGATGATGACTTTTCGGACTATCCACAGAAAAGGTCCAAAATCTAAAACATTGGGTCAAATACGAGGCACAAGACCGTGAACAGCTTAGAGGAGACATTGAAATTGTCAAGTTTTTGGCCCGTTTAAATTTGCCATTCTCTTTGGTTGAACATGAAGCTTTTAAATATTTTGTTCACTACTTGTAGTTTTTTCTCGTAATCAACAAATCAATAAACAGATAAATTAAATCAATAAACGATAATCTTTTCTCCTAACTGAAACTCTGCTATTTACAAATTTTTGCTCAATATATATATACTCTAAGCTTTTCCTGAAATATCCTTCAAAACACCGTCATAAATCACCGCAAAAACATATTTACAATTATTATTGGTAAAAACTATTAAAGCTATTAAAGCTCTAACGTCATTAAATGTTCTAGAACTTTCCGGAATTACACTACTGGAATCCAAAAATGAATGTAAAGGCTGCAACAACATACTCCAGGTTCAAGTATGCAAAATTTTAATTGTTTTAAATAAATTTTTATTTTGGGGTGGAAAGTCAATTCAATGGGAGTTCCAAGAGAACTAAATTTTTTAAAAAGCTACTTTTTTAAGACCAATCCACACCAATTTTTTTTTGGTTTTCTTAGTAGGTAACCAAATTGATATGTAACGAGAAATACCAATAATAACTAATTTTTTATTTCAATTTTAGGCTGCCGTTGTTGTACAAAAATGTGAAAATCTGTGTGGATGACATTCTAGAAGAGAAATTGCCAAAGACCGCTGGATTTGCAATCTCAACTGACCTCTGGCAAAGCAGAAACAATGATGCATACCAACCCAGTACATTGCACTATGTGAGTGAAGACTTCCGGTTAAAGATGTTTGTGATTGGAGTTTTTCCGTTTTCCGGACAACATATAGCTGAAGCCATTGCTCTTCGTCTGGATAAGTATGTTTAGTATTTTATTTTTATTAGATTAAAATTTCTGTAAATTAAGTTAACCGTTTGAATTATTTAGATAACTTTTTGTTTCAAAAAAGCAAAACCCGCCATTTAGTTTAAAATTAATGCCACAAATTAATACATTTATTTATATCTAAAATAACAACAAAAGTATTAGTTTGTATTTTAAAATATCAAAAAGCAAACAACTAATTTTACTTTGCTTTTCAGGAATGTCTCAGAGTTGACCGGAAATAATGGAGTTTTGTCCGTTGTGTGTGCCCATGACTCAGCCGCTAATATGAAGGCGGCAATTGCCAAGTGCGATTTTGTAGCTGCATTTCTTTTGTGTGCTGATCATCTTTTGAATTTGGCAGTTTAAGCAATTGTCAAAAAAACAAAAGGTTTTGACAGTTTGGATCTTCACAAAGCAATCCAAAGAGCAACTGAATTAAGTTCAAGATGCCACAAGTCATCTTTGTCTGAGCAAAGAATTTAAAAAGAGGTAACTAGTTTTTAGTTTAACATCCTTTTTAGCTTTTATAACAATTTAGTTTATAGTTTAATACAATACAAGCGCAATTTAAACTTCTCAGTACACTTTGTGTGAAAAAATTTTTCTAATGATAGCTACCATTAATAACTAATAAAATGTTAAGAGTCATTTTTTGTAAGAATCAGGCAGTCAATGGAAGTGACCTCCTCCAAATTGCTTGAATTATTTATATATATATATCATAATATAGAAAAAACCTGTTGGGGAAAAAAAAAAT
The DNA here is from genome assembly GCF_038396675.1 of Hydra vulgaris. Lineage (NCBI taxonomy): Eukaryota > Metazoa > Cnidaria > Hydrozoa > Anthoathecata > Hydridae > Hydra > Hydra vulgaris. The sequence goes on from NC_088927.1 coordinate 11,626,750, forward strand.
TTTCAAAAATGTTTCGTTCACTCGGAATCTGGGCTTAAATTTTTGAGATTTTTTTAAAAATTTTTAGAAATTTAGTTTTTGCCACCTTTGAAACCATTTTTTTGGCAAGGCAAAAAGTTGCACATAGCTTTTGTAGTTAATATCAGACGTAACCCAAAAGCTCTCTCCAAAAAATATAAAAAAAGTTGCGTGACACTGTGCGGTTGGCTAATTATCATAGTTCAAAAGTACAAAATCAATCAGTTTTGTCAACTTTTAATCGGAGTTAATTCTAGCGGCGAAGTGTTGCACACAATTTTTCTTTTAGGATTTGAAATTATCAAAGGTATTGAGTCTAAAAATGCAAAGAAAGTTATGTGATACCTAAGGCCTATTAATATATTAAGGCTTGAAATTGGAAAAAAATGTTTTAGTATACTTACAAAATGAACCATTACGGCAGAGGCGCTTAGTTTTGTAAAAATGTAAACATATCCAACTGTCAATACAAAAAGGTCCTAACATAATAATAAAAAAAATTCGTGTGATCTTTAGATATTAAGTTAAAAATAAAGGTACAAATTGTTAAAAATGATTAAGTACGAAGAGATATTTTTTTGGACACACAGATGAGGTTTTCGCTCACAATAAAATTTCTATCATCCAAAATTAGCATTTAACATTACACAAAACATTGCACGTAATGTTAAGAAAAAATTTAAGCGTTTCTGACTATGATATAGAAATCATAACAATTGAAATAAATAATAATAAAAAACAATACATGATCAGAAGTGAATTATTTAAATTTACGTCATAACCAAATAACTTGTGGTGATCGAATGGAAGAAGAATCGCTGATATCACGATTGTGGAGAAACAAGTTAGTGGGCGATTGTTTACTTTACCATAAAAATGTCTTAACTTTATTTTAACGATCTTTAAAATTTGCATAAATAGAGTAGATATTTTATCATTGCTATTGAGAAATAGGTACTGCATAAATAGAACTTGTTTTTAGTTGAGTATGAAACAAAACAAATATTTTTATGAAAACTGTTGTTGCTTTTCAAAAGGAAATTGTGGATCATTCAAAAAACATAAAATTATAAACAAAATGTTCTACATTCATCAGCTGGGAGATGTTGATGTTAAGAAACACCTCATCAACTTAAAGGTAATTATGTATTTTAAATTTACGCAGACTGTAATATAATTTTTATAATTACATACTTTATAACTTCTCTGCAATAAGATTTTGAGACAAAGTTCTTTAAACAAAAAAAAATAGCTCTTTTAATTAATTCCTCACTCTTTTAATAAATAATCACTAAATTAATCACACTCTTGCAATATTGTATTTTAATAATAACAACAATGTATTTCAAACTTGTAAACATTTTTCGTGAAGAGTCAGATTATAAACAATGCTTTAAATGACACACTTAATAATTGTTTAAAAAATTGTTTTTAGGTCATGCGATTAAACGATAATAATATTTGGGAAGAAAATGGACTTATTGCAAATAGACTTAAAAGAAATCTTGAAAAGGATGAACAAATATGTGCTTTTCACCGGTACACGTTTGGTATTGCATGGAGTCCTCCAAAAACATGCTTTCATCCTCACCATCTAAATATAAAAGGAAAAAAATCTCCCGCTTTAAGGGCGTCACCAATACATGTCGTCATATCAATGTCAAAGCGATACAATGAAGTATTTTCAGTTGGTGCAATGCTGTGTTTTACCCATTTAAAGCAAGAAACTGCTTTATCTAGAGTCAACGAAAACACCAATTTATGTACAGAAACACAAACACAACAAGAACAAACATATATGACACCTGCTACTCCAGATGAAGAATTTGATCCCGGTGAAATTAATGTTTCACAGGAGATTTTGGACGAATCTCTAAGAAGCCGTGAGAGTGTAACTGAGGTTCTTAATGCAAGTCCAATAAAATTTAGATTAAAAAGGAAGTTCGAATATCTGGAAGATACTACTAAAGATAAGTTAAAGCGCAAGTATGTTCGCCTAGAAAACTTATTAAAGAAAAAATTTGCGGAAGCTGTTGCTCCTGGACAAGAGGAAATACTTATAGATTTTCTTAACAGTAAAAATGTTGATGAAATAAATAGCCCTCTCCCAATTGAAATTATTCGTGCTCAGAAAGTATATAAGCAAAGTGATTCCATGGGAAAGTTAGTTATCCTCTCATTATTAGACCATACCAAGTATACCAAAAAGTTTATAATGAACACATTTGAGTGTACCAAACATCGTATAGAAACAGCAAGAAAATGGCATGCATCTCATAAAGGGTTGGCATTTCCAGAGAAGAAAGTATTCGTCCGATCTAGTCTTGATCAAACAAAGTGTGAACATTTCTTAGACTTTATATTTACAAGCGGTATTTTGCATGATGTTGCTTATGGAATAACCAAATTAAAATACGACAGCGGTGAAGAACAAAAGATAGTGCATGCAATACTGACGACAAAATATAGCCACGCTATCATGTTCTATCGAAAAAGTTGTAGTGAAAACAATTATATACCATTATCTGATTCAAGTTTGTGGAAAGTATTGCATGCAATAAAACCTTCAAGTCGAAAAAGCTTAGCTGGATTAGATGATGTTACTGCTTCAGGCATGAATGGTTTTCAAACATTACAAAAATTGGCACAAAAATTTAGTTCTAAATCTCTCGAAGCTGCCCTTAAAAAAGGAAAAAGGTATTTGAAAACAAGTTATCAAACCAATTGTAGTGTCAATGACTCAAACATTTCTTCTCATAGCTCAAAACATGCCTTATCAGATCCATCTGAAAAAAATCTTCAATCCAACACAGAGATATCAGAAGTGGTATGTGCCGATTGCTATGATTTGTGCAAAGCTATCGAGATGATCAAAAAACTAACAATTCAAAATTCTGACGATGCTGATTCTATTTATGATTTGGAAATTGCTGTAAAGGATGTATTCAACTACATAAAACACCTCATGAGAGATTCTCAACAGAAAAAGGCAAAAATCGAAGCTTTTAAGCAATTAAACGATAAAACTGTTTTCTGGCTTAAAGATTTTTGTCAAAAAATTCTTCCGGTTCGATACAGAGAGGGCCAAAGAGAGTATTTTGGCAAGAAAAGAATGAGTTTACATGTGGATATATTCTTCTCAAAAATAGCAGGAAAGTTATTCAAACGTGTTTACTTTACCTCAATGTATAGATGTGATCAGGGAAAAGGTGATGTTGTTTCGTTAGCCACTGCAGTTTTAGACCAATTCAGAATTGATCAACCGCATATCAAGAAAATGTTTACCAAATCTGATAATGCCGGCTGCTATCAGGGAAATCTTTCAGCTGAAGCAATCTACAATGTATGCAAAGAGAGAGATATAAAGTTGCTGAGATATGATTATAATGAACCCTGTTGTGGAAAAGATCAATGTGACAGGGAGAGTGCAGTTGTAAAGACAATTTTAAGGAGTTACGTTGACTCTGGTAATAATCTTTTGACTGCTGAAGATATACACAAGGCTATGCATTATAGTTTTGGCGCTAAAGATGCAAAAGTAGCAGTTGCTCAAATTAGCAATGATAAAACTGTAGTTACTGGACCAAAGATTAAGAACATTAGCAACTATCACTCATTTGAGTTTGGTGAGAAAAGTATGAAGATGTGGCGATATTTCAATATCGGTGAGGGAATTGAACAAGAGTATGGAAATCTTAAAATTCAACCCTCGATTAAGTTGTTGTTGCCATATAGCAAAACAGATAATTCAATTAAGCGTAACAAGTCACTTAAGGAAAAACAGAAAAGAAGTGACAGGCAATTATATTCATTAAGATTTTGCACTGAAATGAATTGTACTTTATCATTTGAAAGCGATGCTGAGTTAGAAGAACACATGCTATCCGGTCTTCATACAGTTCCGAAATCATTAACATCATTGGATAAAGTTCGCAACTCGTTTGTTCATAAGATGAAAATTACTTCACAACTAAATATGCCAATTTTTTCATCCTCTAACAGTCCTTCCGTAAAAGACAAACCACATTGCATGAACATTTTTCTATTGCAAGGTTGGGCATTACCAGTTCGAAGTTCTTTTAGATTTTCAAATCAGCAGAAAGAACTGTTGTATAAATACTTTATTCGTGGAGAAGAATCAGGTAATAAAATGAGCCCTGAGCAGGTTCACATGCAGCTGAGGAGAGAACTTCCGCCTGATCAATATGTAACTAGCCAACAGATAAGATCTTTATTTTCAAGGTTGGCATTGTTGCTATCAAAACTTTTGCAAATTAGATTATGTTTCTGACTGTTAAATAGTTCTTTTACAAATATGAAATTAAAATTTAGGTGAAAGTTATAATTTTGTGTGTTTGTTTACATATGTTTAAAAATATGTACAATTGATATTGTTATAGATTTAGTAACCTGAAAAGAAAAGGTAAGCTGGTAGAACCGACAACAGAAAATAATGAAAATAGTCAGGTTAACGATAACAAAGAAGTTTATGGCGAAAATGATGACTTTAATCTGGCAGGAGACAATGAAGATGATAATAAATATGAGGAAGACATCGCCAATCTTGCAAAAGAAATTTGTCTTGTATGGAAAGTGAATGATTGGGTTGCTGTTGCATATGAAAAACAATGGAATATTGGATATATTGTGGAGGTAATATTATTCAAAGTATATATTAGTTTCAAGTTTTTATTTTGTTTTACAAAACAGTGCTCTAAAATAAAAGGAATATAAATAAAATGTAAAAATAATTTCAGAATGACATTATATAAGACTTTACAAGTTTTATTGAATGTAAGCAAAATTAAACAAATCATAAACTCTTTATTATATTATTTTAAATGTTGCGCTAATACTTTTAGGTATCTATAACTGGGATCAGAGTTAATTGTATGATTAACGGGCAAGAGAAGAATACTTTTCGCTGGCCAGTTACTACCGAGGAGATAAATAACCAAACTGATAAAATTATCTGTTTAGTAAATGCTCCTTTTCTAATCAGTGGTTGTGGCGATTATTCATTATCCGAAGAAGACTATAATACAGTCATATCATTATTCTTAGAGAAACTTACTGCAGCAGAGTAGAAATTATGTGTGATGTGGTGGATAATGTGTGTAAATGACTCTATTAATAAATGAAAAACTAATTTTTAAATGGAAAAACATTTAAATGTTTGATTTATGTTTTATTTAATTAGCAATATAGTTATCTTGATGTTAGATTTTTGTTCATTTTTTAATTCATGTTATATCATGCGTGTGACAAAATCACACGAATTTTTTTTATTATTATGTTAGGACCTTTTTGTATTGACAGTTGGATGTGTTTACATTTTTACAAAACTAAGCGCCTCTGCCGTAATGGTTCATTTTGTAAGTATACTAAAACATTTTTTTCCAATTTCAAGCCTTAATATATTAATAGGCCTTCGGTATCACATAACTTTCTTTGCATTTTTAGACTCAATACCTTTGATAATTTCAAATCCTAAAAGAAAAATTGTGTGCAACACTTCGCCGCTAGAATTAACTCCGATTAAAAGTTGACAAAACTGATTGATTTTGTACTTTTGAACTATGATAATTAGCCAACCGCACAGTGTCACGCAACTTTTTTATATTTTTTGGAGTGAGCTTTTGGGTTACGTCTGATATTAACTACAAAAGCTATGTGCAACTTTTTGCCTTGCCAAAAAAATGGTTTCAAAGGTGGCAAAAACTAAATTTCTAAAAATTTTTAAAAAAATCTCAAAAATTTAAGCCCAGATTCCGAGTGAACGAAACATTTTTGAAAATTTTTTTTTTCCCCAACAGGTTTTCTCTATATTCTGATCAATATATAAAAAATTCAAGCAATTTGGAGGAGGTCACTTCCACAGTTTCAGGAATTTGCCTGATTCTTAGAAAAAACGGCTCTTAACTCTTAAAAAGTAAAAACATATAACACAGTTAATATCAGTTTTTAATAATAGCAAATAATACAAATCACCTTTTATGTTATGTTTCTTATAATTTTATTTTAATTTTTAGCTAAAGTTGTTGCTTGATGACAGTGATGTTGTTGGCAAGGATAAGTTGAAATTTGTGAAAATCATCACTCCCGTGAAAACACGCTGGAATTCAACTTTTATGATGTTGAAAAGCACTGTAAAAATTCGCCGTACCCATTAGAGACATTCCTGGAAAAGATTACACCAAACTAGCTCCAGTCATTCCTTCAGAAGATGAGTTCAACCTTTATGATGAATATTTGCCTATTCTGAGGAGAGTTGCTGAGATTTCAGAATGTTTCTCTGCTGACAAAGAAGTAAGCATTCACCTCGTTATCTCAAACATTTACACACTGAGGCACAAATGCCTAGATTTCATTAAGGCTGGTGGGGCATCACCAACAGCACAAATATTTCACCAAAAATTGGTGGAAAACTTGGATGTTCGTTTTCCGGACACTAGTTGTCAAAACCTTTTTTACTCTGTTGCCAACTTGCTTAACCCCTTGTACAAGAGAAGAGCTCTGAAAAAACTGGGTGGATTTGATGAAGCCTATGAAGCACTGATTACTCAATCCAATGCTTATCAGGAATGGATTGCTGCAACAAGATTATTTAATGAACGGTTACATGCTGAAATCCAAGGTCATGTTTCAGGAGATAATCCTTTCTATAATGTTGGAATGGAAGAAGCTCCTGTACTTATGACTTCCTATTCTGGTCCGGTTCCACCTGCAAAGTCGGACATTGTCACTGAATGGGAAATATTTCAAAAACTCCCAGGGGTTGTTGGTGTAGACGTGCTGGAATTTCGGAGAGCAAATATGTACAAATTTCCTCTCCTTGCTCAAGCTGCTAAAAAATAGCTATGTGTCCTGCTTCCTCAGCATCTTCAGAAACAGCCTTTAATGCCGATTGTGGAATCGTCTCTTTAAAAGAACAAAATTGCAGCCTGAACTAGTAGTAAAATTGTTGTACATTCAGCAAAACTTCCCTAAGATCCAGATCAAAAGATGGTTTCTAACCTGTCATGATGAAAAAGAAGAACTGTTTGAAAAGGCTTCTACCAATGACTCTGAGAATTCAGTTGCTTCAAGTTAGGGATCTTCTACTTCAACTCTTACATCAGCAGTTGAAATGGATGACAAACTTAAATTGGTTCATTGCCTAAGTTGCGTCATTGGTCTATTTCACTGCTTAGAGTTTATAAAATTTGCCATATAGTGATTTGGTGATTTCAATAAACCTTGTCTTTGAAATCAAATTTTAATATTTTTCTTATATTAAGTCACAAGCACAAACCTTAACATGTTAAACATGTCAAGCCAACAATTTATCAAGTTAAACATTGTTATTTTTTGTTTTTAGTTGTTTTTTGCTTCAGCTTAAGTCTTAAAGTAATTCAAATTTCAAAATTACAAACAAAGTTTTGTTTATTTTTTTTTTACATTAAATAGTGCACCTGTCAGTAATTTTATTAAAGTTATTTTGGTTTTTAAAAAAATTATTTATTTAGTCGGAGAAAGCAATATCGTAATGAACCGATAAGTATCGTTGTCGTTTGAGTTACGATATGAGTTACGATATTTATCGTAATTGAACGATAAATATCGTAAGGAATCGATAAATATCGAAACTTTATCGCGCAAATTTTTTGGTCAGGATATTATCGTAATATAAAAAAACATACGATACTCACATTCCGATATCTTATCGTATCGTATCGTAATAAGAAAAGTTTCGAGACGGAGATCTTTATTGAAGAGCATTATTTTTTAATTGCTGTTAAGTCTCTTTGGATAAATTAGTACGTAGACTATCGCTATGGACTGTTCTGACGTAAGTGATCCTGTCGATAAATCTTTGTTGAAAATTTTTACAACAAATTTTGCTTCTATAAATCTTTTATCTTTTTTCAAACTTTTACTTGCTGCATATAAAAGCTCATTCGAATTGTATATATCCAAAAGCTCGGAAACTGTGGGATCTTTCGTTCGCACAGACGCATCTTCAAAAAAAACTGAAGGGCGTCCACCTTAAATTATAACAATAATTTAACAATGATTTAATTATCATAATAACAATAGAAATAAATTGTATAAACTATAATAAATTTTATTCATAGTTTAAGTATCAGAGGTTTTCGTTTTAAGTTTTTGTTTTTTCCAATCAAATCTAATTTCGTCTAACCTAATTTTGTTGCTTTTTTCAAAAACTGCACTCGTTCTATTTGATTTTTTTTCACTTTTTTTTTGGCTTGATAAATGAATTTCGAAATAATTGACAAACTATCACTTGGTTCTTCAAAATTGCTTTCGGAAACAAAACTTAAAATTTTCGCATGTATATTATTATTTTGCAGCAAGTTATTTTCTATTATATAATTCATAAGGCATCTTTTATCCATTTTTAAATGACCGTCTATCAATTTAATAATTTTTAGTTATTTTGTTAAAAAGTAAATTAAATAAATATTTTGTAATAAGTTAGTCAAAGCTATTTATGGTTTTTTTACGAGTCGTATCTAAGCAGCTGCCTTCCTTTATTTCTTTTGGTTGTCTTTTTTTTTTATCAAATACGAATAGTTTTATTGTAATGTCTCAAACTTGTACAAGGTACAAGTTCATAATTTTATACTTTATTTAATTTTTATTTCTTTAAAATGATAGCATAAAAAATGACAAATAATGGTTTCAATGCAATCTAAATGTTTATTTAGCAAATACTATGCCGTAACTAGAAATCAAAAAAATCAAAAATACTTTCTTTAAAACCTAAGTCTTTAAAAAAAAATTATTATGAATTCAAACTGCAGTTTTTTTGTTTTAATTCGTCTTAAATTTATTATTATCGATAAAAAAACGCTATAACGAGAAACATGTGCGTAGTTATTTGAATTTAAAAGTGTATTCGTTTAGGCAGCTTATAGGTAGCCAGTTTTGAACCACGAGATCAGTACCATAGTGGCGTTTAATGATATATAACTTTAGGCGGTTGATACAGGTTGATCCGTTGGTTTTAAATGGTACGTTTGAAGATTTTTTTATTTTTTTACTCAAAATGAATGATGTGTTCTTTGTTAAAAATGTTTATAGAAAGGGCAATCATAACAATTTTTTTATTTTATTTAAATATTAACACATTAACAAGTTATTTATATGGTAAAAAAATTAACTTAAAGTTCTTTAAAATAAGAAATGAAAGTTTTAAAAAAATGTAAAAAAAGAAAATTTTCGCACTTTTTTTTTTTTTTTTTTTGATGAAAAGTTTTTAAGGTGATATTTATATAACAAATATGATATTTAAATAACAAGTATGATATTTTTAAAAATATTTTCTAATAAAATATAATTTCTGGCCCTCTAATATGTCAAACGATTCTTGCCACTTTTTGAGTTTCAAAACTTCAAAAAAATTTTGAATGGTTTTGCCACACTTTGACCCACTGTGGAACCCCTAGCATTGCAATTGGGCTCCCTAAATTTGCTAAATGTTTAGGTTTCATATTTGAAACTACAACAAGATCAATGTTAGAAGCATTCAACTTTAAGCAGATCTATAAATGCTTCATACATAACTAAATCTACCGATTGCCACATTGTTTAATGCCCCCACCCCCTGAAAACTAAGATAATAATAGATCGTTTATAAATACGTACGCTTGGAGGTGAAGAGGGGGTCTGCAAATAGCGATAAGACATGGAAGGGAAGTGGGTCAATTCAAAGTAAGATGACACTAAATTTAAAAAAATATCATAAAATGATGGGTAAGTAAAAGCGTAGGTACTTTTATGGAGGTGGTGGAGGGTATTCAAAAAAGCATAAGCAAAATCACATCCTAACACTTTAGTAGGCCCTTCGATATACCTTTTTATTTTATGTAAAATGAAAACAAACTAACTCCATAAGTTAGAGCTAAACATTAACGGTTAAAGATAACAAACTTATCGTTTTGTCGATTAGTCGAAAACTTATGCAACTTATAAACCACAAAATTTAAGGTTTTTTTTTTTTGCAAGGCCTTTGAGGTTTTTTAGTGATTTAACGTTTTTAAGAATCACGTCAATGTATCCGCTCTTTTACAAAAGTAACAATAAACAAGACCGACATTATTCAAAACTAAGAATTTAATACTAATAAAAACAATAGTAAATGGAGTTTTAATGACTAAGGAATAATCCACTTTTGACATAATAAATCTGTGATAGTAATGGTAATGCAAAAAGGGTTATCTACAACAATAAACTAATTTTAAAAACTTAATTTCCGTCTTGAATATTGATATGTGCTAAAAAAAATTTTTTATAAAGTTAACTTTTTCGTGGGAGACATATTTTTTATGTGATTACTATTTAAAAATATGCACACTATTAGGGTAATGCTAAAAACGCTAGTTACTTTCAAAAATATTTTGGTAAGAAAATGACCTTAATTTTTGAATTAAATTATCTCTAAAAATAAAAATCTCAAAAAAATATTTTTGTTATCGTTGTTAAGATGTGGTTCTACTTTTTGCAATAGTCAAATAAAAAGTAATTGTATTTCAAGTCATCGGCTGAACGATGGAAGAACATACACCTCAGAATATTTTGTCGGCATAAGACCTCAGATCTTTTTTCTTTAGCCGTGTTTTATCGATTATCGATATTAGATGTTGGCGCTCAGGTGTTGGAGTGCCTAACTTTAATAACAAGTCCCGTTTGAGTCGTCACAAAACCATTCACCCCCTTGCGAGACGTAATTTATGTTATTTTTTTTTACCAAAATCCGACTCGTTCTAATCTTAAAATGCGAGAAATTTATGACGAAAGAGAAATTTATGACAAAATTTTTGATAAAAGAAATTTTATTATAAATAATATGGAATAAACAATGTAAAATACGTGGAGAACCGGGGCATCGATCCCCGTACCTCTCGCATGCTAAGCGAGCGCTCTACCATCTGAGCTAGTTCCCCTCGTATTGAAGTGTAGTATATAAATTATTAATTCATTTTTATTTGAGGGTAAATTTTTAATTCAAACTTTTTTTTAATTTGAACTATTTAATTAATTAATAGAAACTTTTATAACGAATTAATATTCTTTATTATGTATGATTGAATTTGACTTAGAATACAACAGCCGAAACACTTAAACAATCCACAAATCATATCACTAGTCATAAAAACTAACTACTATTTAAATATTTACAATATTTTGTATCGAAAAATTTAACTGTCCAGTTGGTATTTTGTGGTGCGCAAGCTCTTTTAACTTACAATAAAGATATTATGAGCTATGTAAGTGCATTTAACAAAATAACAAAAAGGTAAAACTTTAAAATTTTGAAAGTTTATGAAATTAGCTAAAATTTCGCTAAATATTAAACTTTATAATTAAACATTAAATTTCATGTCTCTTTGCCATTAAAGTTTTTGCTGACTAAAAAAAAAATTTCCTCGTTTTTTGAAATTTACAGACTGACTGGTCTAAAGGTTTACATTTGCTGACTGACTTGTCTAAAAAGGTCAAATTTGCCGACAAAGGAATTCATTGACGAGGGTCATTTCCCTTTGTCAGGGCCCCTCCCCCTCCTCCTCTCCCTCCCCTTCCCCCCTTCCTCCCCACACACACACACACAGGGTTAGAGTCTCTTTCTCCACACACCCTTTGCGCCGGCCTTGTTCAGGATTAATAAATAGGAGAGGAGGGTTTATTTAACACCTGAGGGCTTGTCTTAAAATGTACATATCATCAATTAAGTATTTTGATTCAGGTAAATATGTAAACCGTATGCGTAACTGATGTCCAACTGTTATGTGTCACCGAAGTAAGAAAGTAATTTTTTATATCAGAATATCAGCTTTTATATTTAGTGTATGATTCTTACAAACCAAAGAATTAAACGCTTTTACATTTCCATGATTTGCATCTTCAAGCAAAACCCAATAGATATTATTCCCAGACTATTATCTGTTCTTTCATTGTTATGAAAAATTTGATAATTTTATTTACAACCTCATGAAATATTTCCATTTTTTTCAGAGCACGATAAACCCATTATTTCTGCAGCAATCTGTGTACAATTGCATTATGTAGTAACATACGGCTTTTCGATAAACTTATTATTATGTAGTATATACTTATAAACTTATTATTATGTAGTAACAGACGGCTTTTCGATAAACTTATTAACAATAGTTTTGTAGTTAAATATTTTAATAAATAGTTTAATTAAGAGGTCTTAATTAATAGTCTTGCGCCGGGGAACTAGCTCAAATGGTAGAGCGCTCGCTTAGCATGCGAGAGGTACGGGGATCGATGCCCCGGTTCTCCAAAAGGTTCCAGCTTTTATTGATTTTTTTGAACGTTCATATTTTTCATATATTTAAATTTTGATAATAAAAGATGTTAGGTTTTGGTTAAAAATAAACTGAAATATAGGTGTTCCCGTATAAAAATACTGAAATACAGGTGTTCTAGTACTAAAATATCAGAATAATTGTAAGTTTGGGTTTGAGTTATAAATCGTTTTTTTCAATAAGTTATAACTATTTTTTTTTATCTCAAACTACAGTGCTTTTGTAAATCTTCAAGGAACAATAAAGAATACTTTGAACTGGGTTTTAAAAGTCATGGATAAATTAAAACTACGTGAGTTTCATAATACTTTTCTTCAGGTTTGGACTGGCACTGAAAGGCCCGGGGGGAGACATAGCTGGGCTCGTTATGGTAGCAAAAAAATTTGCAAAAATAAGTTAAACCCTTAATCACATAGTTTTTTGTTAAAAGGGTATTGGAACTTTATAGAAATGTGCATGCAAATTTCCATATCTTTGACCATACACTCCGCAGGGCCGACGATACGGATTTCAGAGTAGAGGGGCACAATCGTCAATTTTTAAAAACATAGTACTTCTAAAATACCTCGTCGAACCACTTTTTTTTCTGTTCATTATTGCTATGCTAAAATGGATTCATGGTTATATTAACCAAATACGATTTTTATTTTATTGTTTAAAGAACATAGCCGTTAACGCAAAATTAAAAATTAAAAAAATTTATTTCTAAAATATAATGTTATATACTTTATTTTATCATGATATAAATTTTTTTAAATTATATATAATAAAATTTTCTAAAGAATTTCTTTTATTGGAAAATGAGAAATTTTTTAGATTAACCCATTTTACCGTTATTAAAGTTAAACTCCAATCACTATATATATTTAATAAATACAAAAAACTGAAATAAAATGTTAACTAAGAAATAATAATATTTTAAATAATAAAATCTCCAGCCCCATTAAACATTTCTGAACTTCTGATTGGAAAGCGTGATTGACATCTTTAAAGCCAGTGATTATTATTATAATTATTATTACGTTCTGAATATCTTAATAAAAAAATCATCGTAAGGAGGAAGGCCCAAAAATAATTATGCACCAGCACATTTCTATCCAAAAATAAAAATGTGCAGGGCCCTGGGTCTATATAAAATATTTACACATGACTCGACAAAAACACGAAATTTTAAGTTTTTTTTTATTAAATTCTTTTTTTATTTTCCTACTCAAGATAATTTACTAAGCAAGGGACATAGGAGGGATCTTTACTCCTTCCCTAACTTCCCTCGCCTGTCCGACCCTTCTTTTCTTATTATAAGCAAAGTTGGAATCGATGGTTGAAGTGGACAAATTATTAAATTCATTTAAAAAATCTTTGTTTATTTTATGTATTCTACCTATGCAACTTAGAGTCGATAACAAAAGTTTATATGAACCAAAAATCCTGGGGTTATAGATTATCAGTAAACAAAGACCAAGTCTTTGTTTACTGATTATCTATAACCCCAGGATAATTGCATTTGTTCAGATGAGTTATCTTTTTTTATCTATTCGATGAGTTATCGAATTAATGTTTGATGAGTTTGAAAGAGCCTTCAAATCTGTCAAGAAAATAAAGCAATTGGAGCAGATCAAATTAATGGAGACGTGGTTATAGATTGCTTTTAACAACTACCCATCAAAGAGTATTCCCAGAACAATAAAAAATTGCAAAAATTAGTCCTATTTTTAAAGAAGGGGACAAATCTGAAACCATTGATTATCGCCCTATCTTTGTTCTCTCCACATTTTCAAAAATTCTAGAAAAAATTATGCTCAACAGAATATAGAAATATTTTCATGATAATAATCTACTTTACATCAATTAATTTGGTTTCAAGAGAGATAACTTAACTGAGCATGCAGTTATTCAATTTGTACGTGAAATCGCCAGATCATTCGAAAAATGACAATATATACATATACATTAGATATTTTTATTGACCTATCAAAAGCTTTTTATACTGTCGATCACCATATTTAGATTTATAAACTTAAACACTACGGAATAAAAAATAAAATTTTAAAATGGCTTAAAAGATATCTATCTAACCGAAAACAATTTGTTCCATTTAACAATGATTATCAACCCACTTCTCTTAATAAAACCTGTGGAGTCCCACAAGGTTTAGTTCTTGGACATCTCTTTTTTTTAATTTATATAAATGACTTAAATAAAGCTTCAAAACTAACGAGCATTATGTATGCAGATGATACAAACTTATTCCTTTCAAACTATGATATCGCTGAACTTTTAAAATCAGTAAACGAAGAACTCAGGTATATATCTAATTGGTTCAAGTGTAACAAGTTAACCTTGAATACTAATAAAACAAAATGGGTTTTATTTCGTTTTTATGGGTTTTATTTCGATTTTTAGGTGTTTATCTTGATGAAAACATTACTTGGAATCATCATATTGATTATGTAAGCACAAAAATTTCAAAACACATGGGGATCCTATATAAATCACGAATCTATCTCAATAAGAAAGTCTTAATCCAACTATATTACTCATTTATACATAATTATTTAAATTATGCCAGTATTACTTGGGGAAGTACAGAAAAAAGAAAGTTGCAACGTCTTTATCTCCGTCCGAAACGCGCAATCCGTGTAATCAATTTTGCAAATCGCTTCTCTCATTCGAAGCATTATTTTATTGAAATGAGTGTTCTGAATATATACGAGTTAAAAAAATTTAAATAATATGTTTTTTATATATGTGGATAAGTAACTTATCCCTAGCTGTCTTCAAAGATCTTTTCTCTTTTAAACCATACAGTAAATATACTTTGAGAAATTATAACTTTTTAAATGAACCTTTTCGTCAAACAAACTTTAATCAATTTTGTATTACTTATCGAGCGCCACACCTTTGAAATAAAATTGTTTTGCCGAATTTTAATTTTGAAGTACCTATTACTTTTTGCTTTTTTTTTAAAAAAAACAAACCTCATTCCTTCATTAGATAATATATTGAGTTATTATAAGTAGTAAAAGTTAAAAAATATATTTTGGTCTACATTTTTATCGCTTATATACTTGATTAAGTTTATAGAAGTTTATTTCTATTTTTTTTATCTTATCTTTGTTAAATGCTTATTTAAGGTGCTGACGACAAGATCTTTACGCTCTTCTTTCAGATACCTTGTTTGAAAAAAAAACAAAAAAAAAAACTCAAAGTTAAGGAAAATTATGTTACTCTATGAATGGGCGAAGAGTACCCGAGTTATCAAGAAAGGTTGAAATTTAAAGACCAAATTTCCGATTCTTTTGTGCAATGTGTATTCAGTATTCAGTATCTTTACAAAAAAAAACTACATTTTTGTTAATTTTAATTAAATAAATAACAAATCTGTTTTTAAAAAATCTTTTTAATTAGTGACTGATCAGACAAAAATACTGGATTAATATATTATTGGATAAATATAACATACATTACTAGATACATTGTACGATACAAAGTAATGAAGGTTAACACTATTGATCTCATTAACAAATAAAAACGAATTCTTTGTGCAGAACTCAAACTTATTTTATCATGATCATTCATTCACTTTCATTCTCGCAATCACCACTTTTGTCATCAACTTTAAGAGCTTCCATTGAAATTCTTAACTACAAAGATAGTTAACAACTGCTTTATTAGTCACTTCATTCTACTTCGTTTTGAGCATTGTCATGGTTTAAGAATTGATGTGTGGGGCAATTGTTTTTCTTTTTCTTTTACCCTCTTTCTAATAACTCGTCATTGCTATTTAGCTTTAAACAACTTTTATATTATAAAAGTTATATTATAACCTTAAAGGTTATAAATTAATAAGGGGGGGTTGTGATTTTGTGACGAATAGTATGGGACTTATTCCCAAAGTGTTACTATGTTATGATGAGGGGAAGAGATTAATGGACGACCCCTTACATGATGAAAAATTGTCCAGGGATAATTTTTGGAACAATGTGAGTTCTAGTTAAACAAATATTCATATTCTAAAGGGAATTTGTTTAATTTAAATAATCTTTTCGAACCCTAGCAGGGAGATGCAAATTGCTTGATTTTATTTGAATGAAATTGTAATATATAGAAAGAGAAAATAAGGTAAAAAATCAGTGTACTAAACTCTTGAGAATAACTTCAATTTTATTTTATTACAATAAGGTTAGACTTGATTTCATTCGTGGTTAGATTGATTCATTCAGCGTGGTTTAAAAATTGTCCAAATAAGTAAACTTTGGTTTTCGAGAAACACATTTAAAAATATTTTTATAAAAAAAATACAATTCAAGAAATGACGATTTAATTCGGCAACCATTATATAAAAATAACTTTGGAAAATCAAGCATTTTATTTTTTGGAGCTTCTCTTTGGAATAAAATAGTTTTAAAACATCTTGATTTTTTTCTTGAATGGAGTTACTTCTCATTCAAGAATAAGTGTAAAGAAATCGATGTAATCTTATAATACATTCTTCCATGCATTATAAGCAATATCCAAGTATTCCTGACCCTTAAAATATCGATCTTTACCAAACCGATTTTTACTTATCTATTCTACACCTATCGTTTCTATACTTATTCCATATATACTTCAATATTTTTTAGTAAAAATAAGTAGTTAAAAAATTGCTTTATGAGAAAAAAACTTTTTCCGCAAATGTAGAGCTTATGTAGATTTGTAAAATAGTTTGTTATCTTCGATAGCCCACTATTTTTCATCGAAACGTATTGCTTTGATAGTGGTTCAGTGCGCTGTCATCAGAGTTGTTTCTGAGAGTTTAAATCCACACCTTGCATAATTCATTTTTAAATTCTTTCAATCTTGCTCAAGATATTTATAGCAAAAAAATATATAGCAAAAAAGAATTCTAATTGTTAAAATAAAATTTTCAAATTTTTCTCATATTATACATATATTATACACGTTCCATATACCGCTTGCAAACTCAACTTATGCTAAAGACTTTTTTACACTTATAGATGTTTGCGGTGTCAAACACGTATGAGTGGGCACTACTACTACCGGTTTTTGCATCCATTTAAAACAAACATGACATCCATTTAGAACAACCATGACATTCATTTAAAACAACCGTGACATTCATTTAAAACATCTCAACGCCGTTAATGCATGCACTGGAAAATACACGAGTTTTGCGTTTTTATAAAAAGGTAATGTTTCACTGCATTTTTTTAGCCCGAATAATTTATTTTTTTTTAGTTTTTTTTTTTTCTCCTAGCGCTTTAGTTTGTCTAAAATCAAACAAAGTTAAATTTTTTTTAATTTACTTAAGTTTAGATATAAAATTTTGCTTTATAAAACAATTTTTTCAAACAAGTTTTAAGTTGTATGTTTAATTTCTAACCAGGCATATGTCTGCAAACATAATAAAGGTCGAAAAAAATTAGTTATTTTAAGTTTAAAATCTGTTTTTTCCATTTTATATGAAAGTTTTTATTAATGAGTGTGAAGAACACACAAATTGACATACGACTAGTTAGACTTTTAAAGTTAAACTTTTTTAAGGTTTATTTAAAAGTCTAAGCTCAAAATTTAAACATTACTGTGATGTGAACCACCCCTATTTTATTTATAATGCCATAAAACTATTTAACTAAAATTCCGGTCTTTAAATTACCATAGATTAATATATATACTTTATTTGAATATATATATATATTTTATTTTTTTTGTAGAAAATATGTATACATATTTTCTTACTCCATCGCAAAAGATATGTTGAGTTTTAAACAATATATATAGATATTGTTTAAACTTAACATATCTTTTAAAACTTAACATTTATTGTTTATAAACAAATGTTGCAGACCGGAAAAAAAATATGTTTGTTATCACCGAAAACAAACAAGACAAAAAAGTTTGAGAACTTGCATTAACGGCGTTGAGATCGTGACAATCAATTAAAACAATCGTGATTTTCAAATAAAACATTTAACGCATGCGCAATTTTAACATTCTCTGTTATTCAAAAAAAAAAGGTTTTATTTTAATATATATTTTAATTTTTTTTATTCAATTTCTTTAAACTATTTAAAATTTTGTTTTATTTAAAATGTAATGTTTATTTTCCAGTTACTGTCGAGGTATGTCATCTGACCTAAGACACGCTTCGAAAAAGTTTTCACAATGCGTGTAATAGTTCGATAAGTTAACATTAGGAGTAGATAAGCATACCTCACGCATTCTTGTAATTAGTTCATTTCTTCCGGCTGGGGCCGTATTTATTCTTATTTATTCTTAAGATAAAAAAATCTTTTCAGACGAATTCAAGAATGGTGAATATGGTGGCAAATATTTTATTTAAATGTATTGATCCCTCATCTCACCATTATGATGGGTTCTGACATTACTTACCACTAGGGTGAATTCTTCCTCTGTCCCCAAAACTCGTACAACTTAATCAATATACTCTTGAAACAAAGCTGTGTTGCCTGATACCCAGAAAGCTTCGCAGTGAATAATATTTAAACCATTGACGGTCAATATCATCGAAACGTTACGCTACCGAGGGCGAATGATCGGCTTCGGTGTTACTCTTCTTCTTGCCCATGAGTGACTGCAAAAAACATGTAAATTAAATGGACTTTCATCAATAAAAGCAATATTTTGATAGCAATGAATTGGCGAGACTGAAGTATACCACCTAATATATTCAGTTCCAAGAAATTTTACATCATTGTTGTTTCTTCTTTCATAAATTGGTCGAGTAATTTTTTATGTGTATTCAAGATTGGTCACCCATCTCCAGACAATTGTAATTGATACGTTTACAATTAAAGCATATCTTATTTCAATTATAGTTGCGTTGTATTCTTCTTCTAATTCTTTATTATAAATAACGTGACAACGTGCCACCTCTAGAACCAGGAAGTGTTGAATTCGTTCAATCGTACCTTCTTAAAATTGATTGTATTGTGCTTCGATTAACTCCTGTTAACGGTGAAGCTTCAGATTGAGTTTTTCCTTGATCAACGACTAGATTTACAAAAAGATCTCGCATGTTTTGGGAAACGGAATTTCGCGATATGAAGATGCAGATTGAGTTTTTTTCTGTAATGAAGTTTCAGGTTAAATTTTCCTTTGATCTACGATCTTAAAACAAATTTTCGTGTATTTTGGCAAACAGAATTTCCTGCATGTTTTAATGAAAATTTAGTATGGACATGCCCTAAATGTTTTAATAGGAAATCACGGTTGTGTTGATTATCATCATGCATGTTTTAATGGAACATCATGGTTGTTTTGCCAATACAGTATGTGTATAAAAAATATCTACCGGGTTTTGCATCCATTTAAAACAAACATGACATCCATTTAAGTTTAAAATACAGGGTGGCGCACAAATCCCGCTACCATTTTGATTGCCCATAACTTTGTTCAAAGAAAAGATAAGTAAGTTTGGTTTTCATAAAAAGTTTATTTAGTCTTTACATTTTTTTTCGTTATGATTGGAAAATTATATCGGTTAAATGGTAACCGCTATTTGCTATGCAGCTCTCGGCTCTTTTTAAGGCATTTTTCATGAAATCCTGTAACATTTCAGGATGAATCTCTTCAATTTCATGACGAATATTGTCTTTAAGATGTTGAATCGTTTGAGGCTTATTCACATAAACTTTTGATTTTAAACAACCCCATAAGAAAAAGTCTGGTGCGTTTAAATCCGGAGATCTAGCTGGCCATACTAAATTGCCATTTCGCAAAATTAGTCTTCGTGGAAAAACGTCATTCAATAATTGATTTGTTGAACAGGCTGTGTGTGCTGTAGCCCATCTTGCCAAAACCAAATGTCCTCTAGTCCTTGGTCTTCCATTTCAGGCACAAGAAAATTTTGAATCATATCTTGGTACCGTTCAACAGTAACAGTCACTTGAACACCTTGTTCATTTTCAAAAAAATAGGGACCAATGATGTTTCCAGCATGAATACCACACCATACAGTTGTTTTTTGTGAATGAAATGATATATTATGAATTAATTGAGGGTTCGTTGTTTCTCAAAAACGACTGTTCTGTTTATTGACAAGGCCATCGAGAAGAAAATGGGCTTTATCGCTCATTATCAGTTTAGACGAAAAATCTTCAATTCCACCAGACAGCCTTAGGATTGCATTACTGTACTGAACTCGTTAATCAAGATCTCTCGATAGCAATTTATGGACTAATTGAATTTTGTACGGGAACATTTTCAAATCAGTTTTCAAAGTTCGCCTTAAACTGCGTGCAGAAATGTGTTACTGGGAACAACGTCTCCGAATTGATGTTTTTGGAGACTTTGCGACATTATTGCGCACCAGAGCCACATTTTCAGCGTTACAAAACGTCCGTTGTCTTCCAGAACGAGGTCTGTCTACTGTTGTACCGTACTGTCGAAAATTGGCATGTAATCGATAAATTGTGGTTTTGTGGGGCACTGGACGATTAGGATATTTTTTACGCCATTTCCGCTGACTGGCAATAATGGAACGATCACTTTCGATAAATATTGTCACTATTTCTGCTTGTTCTTGTAGCGTATATTTATCCATTATAAAACTGGAGCGTCTACACAACACAATGCTTAAAACGAAACTGATCTAAACGTCACGTAACCAAGATGGCTCGCAATCAAAATGGTAGCGAGACATTTGCCCCACCCTGTAAATTCCATGAAATTAAAATAAATTAATATAATATTAATAAAAAATAAATTTAAATAAATAAATATATAAATAAAACATTATTTTTTTGAGTAATATAGAATGTTGAGATTGCGCATGCGTTAAATGTTTTAATTGATTGTCGCGATGTTTTAAATGAATGTCACGGTTGTTTTAAACGGATGTCATGTTTGTTTTAAATGGATGCAAAAACCGGTACTACTACTACTACTACTACTACTACTACTACTACTACTACTACTACTACTACTACTACTACTACTACTACTACTACTACTACTACTACTACTACTACTACTACTACTACTACTACTACTACTACTACTTCTACTACTACTACTACTACTACTACTACTACTACTACTACTACTACTACTACTACTACTACTACTACTACTACTACTACTATTACTACTACTACTACTACTATTACTACTACTACTACTACTACTACTACTACTACTATTAGGTTTAGAAATAATATATAGAGATAGATGCAAAGCAAAACATAATCAAACATGGAAAACTGAGAACCATTTGAAAATCCAAAAGATAAAGTAAACTGAGTCAAGAACTTTATTGGTTTCCAAGTAAAATTCAATGAACATATCTAACAAAGAATCCATTTTAAAATTGCGGGCAATTTCGTTATGGGTATTTATTACAGATCACAAAACTTGTTTCAGGGTCTGAATGAGCTTTTCTATTTGAGCTTTACTAAATTTGACTTTCCAGAAGTTGAATGAATAAAATGAATGAAGTTAAATGCTTGAATCTTTTATAATGGTAAAGATAGTTTAAAGGAGTTTGAATTAAAAAAAAAACAGAAGTGATCGGTAACTACTGGTAATAGATATCAGTGATGGCTTGCACATTATCCATAGAGTAGACCAAAAAGGTTTAAAAGATGTTCTACTTTGATGTTGATTGTTTCATTTCGAAATTAAAATAATTATTTATTTTTTGAATTTATAGCAGACATGAGTCACATCTCCCCCAAAAAGTGAATAAAAAAGGCATTAAAAGCGTATTATTATAGAGTAATATTTATAAAAAAGTTAAATTTATATAAATTCCTTTTACCTTTTCAAACTGAACCTAAAAAAATGTGTTTTTTAGCTGATAATATACTTTAATATTTCTAATATTATGAAAATTGTTATACAACCTGGGTTTTAGTATTTTAGTTATACTTTATTTATTGATACATTTTACTTGTCTTTAATTTGCTTATTTATACTTTATCAGGTTCTCTTTTTTTAGTTATTAAAGTGCTCCAAGAATCACAGAACACCGCTGATGTGGATTTAACCAGGAAGGTTAAATCCTGCTTGGATTTTTTTTTCTTCTGTTTAGCATGGTATAAACATTATGTTAAAATGGTCAAAATAATTAAATAAAGTATAAACAAACAGAAAACAAAAATATAGTCAAACGAAGAAAAATTAACCGCTAAAATAGTCAAACAAATACTAAAAATGTAAGTTTTTCTTATAATCACATTTTGAAAATTTCTTTTTTTGTTTGAAACTTAAACGAACTTAAGGACTTCACCATTAATTTATATAGGGTAGATTAGAGTAATATGAGCATCTTAAGCGAGAATCGGAATATTTTCAAAAATGATTATGCTGGATCCAATTTTTATGCGAATAAACAATTTTTAGGGATCAATACTCATGATCCACACAGATGTTTGGGCACCCGAAATTTTTTTCTTAAAAACACAGAGGTTTTAAAAAAGTAGCAAAAGTGCTCATATTACCCAGACCACTTGGTAACACGAGCACTTTAAATTAGCTCAAAAAAATTACATTAATTAAGTGAAAAATCCCAACCTAACAATTAGAACTAACTTTTAAAATATAATGATTCGTTATTAACAAAATTTATCATTAAAAAATCAAATGTTAAGCCACTTTTTGTTGAAGCAATACTACTATGTTTTCCGAGAAGAAAAAAAACAACTGATTCGTTATTTTTTCAATTTTAATAACTCAAAACCTTTTAACGATAAAAATTCAAATTTTTTGATTTTAAATTACAGAAAAATATTTAGTATTGTTAAAATATTAAATTTTTTTACTATGTTTTGATTTTATTCAAAAAGCAATTAAAACCACTGCTATTTTAGGACTTAAAATAGGTAATTTCAATGAAAAACACTGGGTAATTTCAGCATGCTTATGTTACACAAAAATGGCATCTTTAAAAAATGTAAAAATTAAATGTTTCTATGCATTGTTTTTCAAACAATAATGGATTGGATTTTAAGCTAACATATTTTTCTTTATGAAAAAATTAATTTCATTATTTTAGCATCAAAATTTCGCGCCACAGATTTATTCATGCGTGGTGATATTATTTTAACACGCAAAAAATTTACCAGCGTTTTAATTAGATGATAGTCGCTAATTACTGCATATAAATTTACTCTAATTGTGCTGTTATCACCACATAAAGTCGATTCAAAAAATACAAAGCAACTTTAACTTCACTGCGTACATTTATTCCAAATATATTCATAATTTTCTATCTATAAGTGATTTGCATGTTCTTGTTTGTGTTTAGAGTATATAATTTGGCAAGCGTGTTTTTGTAGCCTTTAAATTTTTTCAGAGCTTTGTTGGTTGCGTACTTGCTCATGATATATTTGCATAATTTATGAAACAGTAAATTAGTCCAAAATAAATCAATTTAAGACTTAACATAATGAGATATGGGCAAACTCGATACATAACAAAGCATCCTTATTTGACATAAGTATAAATATACAAATGTTTGGAGTTGTTCCATGTTTGGAAGTTATCTCAAAGATTAAATAATGCTAGATCCGCCCCTCATATATATATATATATATATACATATATATATATATATATATATATATATATATATATATATATATATATATATATATATATATATATATATATATATATATATGTATATATATATATATATATATATATATATATATATATATATATATAACGTTAATAGGAAAAATAAAACAGGGACATATTTTATTCAATAATCTAATATTTATTTTTTTATTGTTTGTTTTTTTCGTGCTTTTGATAAGTTTTTGTGAATAAGGGTGAATAATCCTAAGGCAAGTTTTTGTTAATTTTTCTTTATTCTGTTATTAAATTAAATAAATAGGGCATTCCAAAAAAATCACACACGGAAACGATATGTTTAGTTTATTATGTTCATAATAATAAAGTTTTCTTTGTTTTGTCTATTATTTTTATTATAATAAAAATAAGTCTCTCCAATTTACTCTCATTTAATTCTAATCTATATAATTATTTTGTAAACAAAAAATGTTATATATTAATAATGCTATTAAAGAATAAATTTAGTTTGAAGCAGAATCACGCAACGGAACAGAAAAATGCGAAATTTATTTAGTAGAACTTTAATTTCTTTCTAAAATATAAAGTAAAAGTGGGTCAAATGAAATAGTTAAGTGTTCATTTTTTTTAAGTTCATTTTTTTATCTACGAAAAAAGACCTTTAAGTTCTTTTTTTTTTAAGTTGTAGAAAATTATGAGGTGTGTTTAAATATATAAAAATAATTTATTTTTTTAAAAAGTTTTTTTAGAAACTTTATTTAATTTGAAGAAAAAACTATTTCATTTTATCCTCATATTTGAGAAGAATGAAATATGAAAATGATGGGTAGTTATAATTAATTAAAAAAATGCAACTAAAATTGGTAAAAAATAAAAAACTACCAATTAATGAAAAAATTATTTTTATTTATGTGATTCTGTTGAGATATAATGCATACTGCATGGTCTGGACCACTTAAGCACCATTTCGCAAAAATATTTTGCGAAATAAAGTATTCCAAGATGAACTAAGTAATCTATCAATAATGTATATTGAAAGTTCTGTTCTGGATAATTTAAATTATGAGAAAATTATTTACGAAGTTAAAATTAGAAAAAAATGTTTTTAATCTCTTTTTTTTATTTTGTGCAAATTTTTTTTAATTTTTTTGCATAATTAATTAAAAGTTGCATAATTAATTACGCATGTTTTTGACGATGACAGAGTTTTTACTTACTTTTTACAGTTCTCCTCAAGCAGTATTAGCATAATTTATGTAACTGTGAATAAAAAAATAACAAGGTTGGCTTAAACAATTTTTACTCAAGTAGCTTTAAGGCTTACATAAAATCACAATGTTATTTGAAATTCTAGTTAATTCAATATGTTGATTCCAGGGGTTGTTTTCATTGAAACAAACGCCCAAGAAATTTATTACAGAATCTCTTTTTTCTTGCAAACAGAGCAAAAAAAAAAAAAAATTTGCTGCAAGTAGAAAAAAAAATTAGGAAAATTAAAAAATAGACTTAGACTTTTTTTTTGATGTTTCAAGAATTAGAGGCTCATCAAGAAACCTCTTGCGAAAAACTATTTTAAAAGTTTTTAAACTTAGATGAGTTGATACTAATTGTACAAAGTTTTAGTTGAGTTGATAAGGAAAAGTTATTACACCAAAATGTTCGCGGTATAGAATTCCATGGTGCTCTGTGTTCTTCCGCAGTCCACTGGAACAAAACCATTAGATCTTCTTGGGGAGCACCGCGAGAAGAAAAAAAAGATTTTTTTATTGCGTTAAAAATAATATTCAACAATAAACACTAAATCGCAATTTCACTGTTTTTCAACATAATAATCGCCGAACTGGTTTGTTTTAAAATCCAAATTTTAGCTCTAATGGCGGCTGAATTTTCAACAAAAAATATTTCCAGACTTGAGAGAATTCACCAAAAATTTAAAAATTCTGTTGAAAATGGTAAATTTTATGAGGCTAGTCAAATGACGAAAACACTATATTTTAGGTAAATTTTAATTAAAGTTATGTTTTTTAACAAGAGAGAGTTTATTTTTGTGTTATTTTGTTTTTGTTTATTTTTTAAATGCTTTGTAAAAAGACAAACTTCATTTAGTTAATTTTTTTTAAAGTTGTTAAAATTTAAAACTAATCTAAAGTATTTTTTGTGTATATTTATATGTATATTTACAAAATATATATTTATATTCATTTATAATCATTTTTTTGCAAGCAATCGGTAATATTTATATACAACAAGTTGTTTTTTAATTATTTCACATCACTAACAAATATTACAGGTCTATCATAAAGTTGGGTATTGGGTTATGATGAAGGTTTAACGCGCCTTATCAAAATTTCATTCTTTTAAATATTATAATCTTTATTAAAATGATTAAATCTATAATAAAAAATATATTTCAACAACAAAAAATAGTAACTAGTGGTGTATAAATTGCTTTTATGGAAGAGGGCATATTCCACCCCATTCCGTCTTTAAAATTTTTTTTTAATGAAAATTTCACAAAAATTGTTTAAAAACTTTTTTAAACAGAGAGAAATTAAGAATAAACTAATGAAGAATGTGTATGACTTATGTGTGGTGTTTTAATAAAATTGTCAACTAGTAATATTAGTTAACAATCAATTCAATTTTTTGTTTATAGAATGGGCCCTCAATCAACCCCCATATTTCGCAAATAAAAAAAAAAAAAGAGAAACACAAATATGGTACCAAAAGTGCTACACTGATTAAACAATCTGCTCCTATTTATTTTTTGTTAAAATTTGGCGTGTGCATAGGAAATGCATGTAGAAAACAATTTTAATAAAAAAAAGGGGGTTCAATATTCTTCGATTAAAAATTAATGTGAGAACATCAATCAAAATTTCATGCAAATTTGTCTGCAAAATAGTCCATTAAAAAGTATTGTAACCAAACATAACAAACATATAAAAGACAATATATATAATAGACAATATATATAATAGACAATATATACAGTATAATAGACAATATATATAGTATAATATATACAGTATAATATATATACAGTATAATAGACAATATATACAGTATAGACAATATATATATAATAGACAATATAGTTTACATTTATATATGTTTTTAAAAAGAATTACCACAAAAAAACGTTTACCTAGGTCAACTTAAAAAAAGTTTTATACTTAAAATAGCACTAATTAAATTATTTGCTCCTATTTTTCGGTAAAATTTGACATGTGCATAAAAATGCATGTAGAAAACATTTTTAATAATAAAAAAAGGGGGCTCAACATTTCTTCGACTACAAGTTTATGTGAGAACATCAACTTATTTTTCAAAAGCAAAATATTCCATAAAAAAATTAGTAATCATGCATAAAAGTCTTATAAAAAACAAGCTTAACTCTTATTCTTTCCAAAAATATACTATGTGTATATATGTTTCTAAAAAGAAACTCCTCAAAAATACGTTTGCCTTACACTACCTAAAAAAAAGTCAAATAAATGTCACAGAATTTTAGCACAAAATTCAATTCCGTAAATCGCTATTTCCGCTTAGATATATATATATATATATATATATATTTATATATATATATATGTAATATACGCTATTTCCGCTTATATATATATATATATATATATATATATATATATATATATATATATATATATATATATATATATATATATGATTTTTTTAGTTTATTAAGAATTTTTTT
The DNA here is from genome assembly GCF_038396675.1 of Hydra vulgaris. NCBI lineage: Eukaryota > Metazoa > Cnidaria > Hydrozoa > Anthoathecata > Hydridae > Hydra > Hydra vulgaris. The sequence continues at coordinate 11,654,380 of NC_088927.1, forward strand.
AGTATAATATGGGTATATTTCTTTGTTAAATTGTAATTATTTTTCTCAAATTGTTATTTTCTCTTTGATAATTTGAGAAAGTTATAAAATAGAAGATAAAACTGTGTATTAGTTGGACAAATCAGGTATGATCTTTATGTTGCCATATCCCTCTATTACAGGAGGTTCAGCACGACAGCTGGAAAAACTAGCATTTAGCATTAACTTTGATTAACTGAATGTAGAGTACACAAATGCTAAATCAAAATGAAAGACTTAATATTACCAAACTTTAACGTAGATTTATGTTATAACTCTTTTCTTAACAAACTTTATTTCTTTTGTAAGTCTTTAATACTTCTAAGTATAAATTAGTTCAAATTTATAATCATACATAAATTCAACATAAATTCAAATTAATTTTTTAATTTAAATTAATGTTCGTTCAAATTAATTTTTAATTTAAATTAATGTTTATATAAATCTAACTAGATATATTAATATTATCTCAAATGAGGCTGATTCACATTAGCCTCATTTGAGATAACAGTCCAATTATCATTTAATAAAATATTTACAATGTTGAGTACTTAATCGGTTAAAACAATAATACCTCCAAGTTACAATATACATACCTCCAAGGTACACCACCGGTGATGTACCTTGGCTGTAGTGTAAACTATTTTTTAGAATTAAAAAAAGGAATGAATAAATATGTTTAGATGTTTAATAAAAAATCCTAATATCATCAAGTTAAAGGAACAGAATATATGTAAGTATATATATATATATATATATATATATATATATATATATATATATATATATATATATATATATATATATATATATATATATATATATATATATATATATATATATATATATATATACTCTTGCATGGTCATTTTTAATTTTACCATTGCTAGGTCAGTTTTTTTTTTTTTTATTGTTTTAAAAACTCGAAAAACTTTTTTTTTTAAGTTGCTTTTTTATTGTTTGATAAACTGCCTGCCCCAACCAAACCCTCAGTCGATGTAGCGGTACTCCATTGCTAGCCAGGCTATAAGATAGTCAATGTAGTAGCACTCCCTTGTAGCAGCAGGCTATAAAATAGTTGATGTAGCAACACTTCCTTGTAGCAGCAGTCCACTTCAAATATTATTTTTTTTTTTACTGTTTTACAGTAAAAAAAATAGAATGTTTTTATTTTTAAAAAACAAAATAAAAACATTCAGAATATTTTTAAAAACATTCTAGTCTTTTAGTTTGCGTTTTTGTGGTTTTTAAAAAAAACATTAAATTTAATTAGTTTCCTCAACTAAATTATTGTGTTGTTATAATCTAAACTTAATTTTGTCAGTTTAAAAACCATAGACAAGCTGCAAGGTGTTTTTGACCACAGACTGTATATTTACGCCTTTACTATAGATGTATATATACATGTATATATATATATATATATATATATATATATATATATATATATATATATATCCTTATCTCCTAGTCGAAAGAGACTTATATGGTAAAAAAAGGTTCTTTTGACAACAATTTGGTGACTTCAACGATTAAGATTTTTTGTTGTCTAAAAATCAAGCAACTAAATTAATGCGGAAGTACATTAAATTTTATTGCTTTTTAAAAAACCACAATAATAATGACTAGAAAGTTTTTTTAAATAATAGTGTTTTTGTTTTATAAAAATACATTTTTGAAACATGCGCGGAGTGTTGCTACATCAACTATCTTACAGCCTGCTGCTACAAGGGAGTGTTGCTACATCAATACTTTAAAGTCTGCTGCTACAAGGGAATGCTGCTACATTGACTGCTGCTGCATCGACAATCTTATAGCCTACTGCTACAAGGAAGTGCCTCTACATTAACAAAGTAGAAAATTAGTAGAAAATCACTTAACAAAAGTTTTTCTCATTCAACACTGTGTTTTATCAATAAAGACTCGTCAGAAATGAATGATCAAATTAATAAAACTTTAATTTATACCAAAAATTAAATTACAGGAAGTCGCAAAGGTGTTAACTACTGTAAATTTTCACACATTTGTGGAATTTACTGACACTATTATAAAAAGAATTCTTTGGAAATGATTACTTATGCTTTTTTAGAAAAGTATTTTTTAAAATGAGCTCAAATAATAGTTACAAATAATAGTTACAAATAATAGTTACATTAAAAACTTAATGTAACTATTATTTGAGCTCATTTATTTTTATAGTTTTTTAAGAGAAACTTATTTTCGTGCCTACATTTAGAAATTAATTCCGATTTTTTGTTTAATAAGCATTCTTGGTTTGCATGAGTAATTATTTCAAATTTTTCTTGTAGGCATAGTATGCATTTTTTGCAAATACTGTTATATGCAGGTGCTGTTTTAAGAATGGACCAATTCAGTATAAAATCATATATAATTTTGCTTTTTAATTCCCATATATATTTTGACAGCATGGTGTCTTTTGAATACTCTTTATTTTAAAAGATTGCTAATGATTGGCAAAACGTTTTTTCCATTCACCCTCTGTTATGCCAATATATTGTTTATCATGTAAATTCTTAGAGGAAACAACACATTTATATACCATATTTTTTGATAAACAACTTCCACTCATTGGACAATTGTTTTTTTGTTTACAATTACAATTTTCTGTAGTTTTTTCATTTAGGATTTCTTTTTTGTTTAACAAAGCATTATTGTGACCTTTTACAATTCTTTCCATATTTTTTGTGCAACTGTAGCTAACTTTCGATTAAACATTTTATGTAATTTATTAGAGGGCGGGAAATGCTTATCTATCAATTTTAAAAACACTTTTCCTATGATTTTCTGCTAATTTTTAATTGCTCTGTTCTTTTAAGAACATTGAGCACTCTATTTTGTAGAATGCATTTTAAAATTGTTTAAATATATATATATATATATATATATATATATATATATATATATATATATATATATATATATATATATATATATATATATATATATATGCATACATATATATGAGTATACTTTTTTTTCCTGTATGTATAATAGGTATAAGTCCCAAAAAAAATATGAGGATGCAGAGTACATTCTTTATGACAGTGTGATTATCTTATTGGAACACAATCAGGTTTTTGTTGTTATTTAAATTGTTTTTATTTATTTATTTATTAATTTTTGTATAAAAAAAGATCATGAATTAGAATCATGACTAGCATGTCTGAACTAGTTGATATTTCCTGTTCTCCAAATGTTCTAACAAATAATCTTTATCATAAAAAATTTTGAAAATTGTCTAATGAACTTTACATTCATTCTTTCTTTCCACACAGTTGTTTTCATTTAAACCTCAAGTTGCTAAAACTTTAAATATATATATTTGAAAAAGATAGATTTAATTAAATTTAACTTTAATAATTAGATGATGTTTGTTATTAGATTGTTGTTGATGTGCAATTCTCTTAAATTATATAGCTATTGATTTAAATTATTTAGTAAACTTAGTTCAGTACATATCACCCTAAATATCACACTATTCAGTTGCTTACCCAGTTAATAAATCTAAATCTAAATGTATTTATTAAATTTTGCTTGACACAATCATGTTTTTATATACATTGACCTACTAAATTAAATTGGTCAACAGTAGCAAGTATTTGTTGAAAAAGAAACTGAAAATAGAATGAAATAAAACAAAATAAAAAAGAAAGTTTGCTAGTCAACAAAGTCTTTTTTTGTTTTAAGAGTTACTAGAAAATAGAAACTCATTACAGAAGACTCATTAGTATAGGGTTATGACGTATGAATAACTAAAAAAAATTTTTGTGAGATATCACCATGGTAGAAGGCGTGATATAAAAGTAATGTAAAGAGCATATAGAATATATATCAACAATATTGGAATAGTTATTAAAAGTAAATAACCAAGTTTTGATCAGGCTAAATTTACCAGCCATTCTAAGCCACAATGATATATTATAAACAAATAATGTATATCATAAACAAATAGAGCCAATTTAGAAGATTGTCAGGATGAACCCTTATATAGACGGAACAACACATGACCAATTCATGAATGTGATGTCTTGAAAGATTTTATTTAAACTCTTAAAATAAAAACATAAAAAAAAAAGTTTAATTTATTATTCAAGTATTAATCAACCATTTGCATATCAAAACAATAAGATACTAAATTAGGCAAATTGTAAAAATGACTGTTTGGATAAAACTGGCACAAAAAAAAACGTGTTTTATTTTGTTGAAATCAGTCCAAAGCAAAATAAGTTTAAACATTTTCAAAATGTTTAAAGTCATTTTGTTTTTTTCAAAAACAGTTCTCAATAAACTCAAGTTTTTAAGTTCATTTTATGATAAACCTGATTTTATGATTGATAATGTTACTATGAAAAAAAACGCTTATTTATATTTAAGCTAATACATAACTTCCCAGTAGCAGGTTGATGTTTCTAATAATGTTGTTTATAACTTAAAATAAATAACTTTGTTTTGTTGAATGAACTAGATTTGAGATCCCTAGCTGTTTCTCTCTCTAATGTTGGTATATAGAAAAATTTGAACTCGTTTCATTTTTGGGGACATTTAAACAAGTGTTGTGGTCATTATCATCCTGCTTAATATCTACACTTTGCATATCATGTTTATGCACACTAGTTGGCCAACTGTGTTTCTTTTTGACTATCTTTTTTACTGATAAAAAATGCTTCTGTTGATGAATGATTTCTATGATACTATGAAATCTTCTATGATACTGTACTGTTGAAGCTTTCTGTTGAAGTATTCTGAAATCATACACAACAATTGTGAGATTTTTACTATTAATTCATTTATTTTGCCGAGATCATTCTTTTAACAAGAAATTTAGTTTTATAACAAAAAATAAAAATTATTAACTCAGAAATTCGGGTGAAAGAAATGTCCAAAGGCATAGTGTTGGTTGTGTTTTTCATGTTTATTAAATTGCATGGCTTTGTGTAAATATGATAAAAGGGTCATTCCAGCTTAATTCAATTTATGCTCGGCACCATGCCATCTCAGATTTTGCTGATTTTTGGAATACAAGCTTGAATTAATGAAAGAAAACTTCACTCCAAATTTTAGCGTCTGACTCGTTACGGTTTCAGAGATATTGATACTTGGTCCCAATCTCTTTTTTAACTTTTTTTTTCAGCGCCATTTATTTTTTTGGTTCATTGCATGACACAATTAGCTTTAACTTATGAAATACTTGTTTAATTGTGGTAAAAATTTCTACCTAACTATTTTTTAGGGTGAGGAACTTAAAAACGATAGCTAAAACACACAAAAATTTAAGCTACTATATGAAAATTCAATTTCAAAATGGTGTAACACTTTTTGTAAGATTTTTGATACCCCGTACAAAAAAATGTTTATCTTGAGATGCCTAAAAGATAAAATTCTGAAATTTTTTCCTAATGTTCTATATATAACAAACTCCATAATACAAAAAAACTGCAGGGGTTTTCTTTTTTAAATCAGATTTATTTCTATTCAAAGTTTTATAAAAAAATTAGGAAAAAATTGTTATTTTATACAAAAAAATTATTTGCATTTATTTTTTGCATTTTTTTAAAAGATTTTTAGAATCTTGCTATCTTAGGTGCAGTTCTAACATATAAACTTGTTTGCATTTCATATCTAAGATCATTATGTTTAATAGCTAAAGGATTTTCTATTTTCAAATCTTCAAACAACAATTATTTTAAAATTGTTTCTTACAGAACTAAAAAATATGAATGATAAAGAAATATGTTCAATTGGAATAACAAATAAAGAAATTTGTAACAAACAAACATTTGTAAAATCCCATGATATCAAGAAAGTTTCAAGTCTTAATGATGTTGAAAAAGACTTGATAATTAGTCGTTCTGGCATTCAATTTGATGAAAATGCAACGGTTCGCCTATACCATGAATATGTTTATTTAAAACGTTATTCCGCAATCCACATAACTTGCTGTGATCCATTTAATTCACACAAAGGAAAAAGAAGAAAAGGTATTATTACTTAATCATGAAACTTTTTGAAAACATTATTGTAATTTTATATAAATTATATATATTTTTACAAAATATTCACTGAAGCAGTAGTTATCACTCATGTTTTTAGGAGGATGTAAAGAAATTAATATGCAACTTGCTGGGAAATTGAAAAATATTGGTATTAATGTTATTCCTGGAGAAAAGATATGTCCCTCATGTATGATTAAATTGATGTCATTTAAGGATGATGGACAAAGAGAACCGACTTGTAGCCAGGTTTATGAAGATGAAGATAATGAACTTAATATAAACGAGTTGTTAAAAAAAAATCTTAATTCTTCTTTGACGACTATGAATATAAGTCCTCTCAAAATGCATGCAGTAAATAGTCACTCTAGAGTTGCTCTTGGCAAAAAATAATTGTTACATGTTCAAAAAACAGTAAAGTTAGGCATCGCAAGGACTTTAAATATAGATCCTGAAGAGTTAAGCCATGAAGATTCCTTCAATAAATTATCTAAGGAAGTCAAAGGTAAAGCAAATGACATGGATATATTAGAAAAATCAAGGAAAAAATGTTAATTTCCAATCGTAATCAGAAAATTCAACTACTAACACTGGTTCCAATTTCTTGGTCTCACAAAGATATAGAAAAAGAATTTAATGTTACTAATTACATGGTGCAGATATCACGCAAATTGCTGCAGAAAAATGGTATTTTATCTTTTCCTGAAAAAAAAAAAGGAAAGAAAACACCTCAAGAATCAGTAGATAAAATTATTGAATTTTATTGTAATGATGAAAATAGCAGACTAATGTCTGGTAAAAAAGATTTTGTTAGTATAGCTCGAAGATCTCACATGCAAAAGCGTTTGATTCTCTCAAATCTAAAAGAGCTATATGCAAAGTTTAAAACCTGTTATCCAGATATAAAGACTTGTTTTTTTAACTTTTGCTCACATCGTCCAAAATGGTGCATTACAGTAGGAGCATCTGGTACGCATACAGTATGTGTGTGCACCTACCATCAAAATGTTAAGTTAATGATTAGTGCAGTTGAATTATCAAAGGATTATCACGAACTTATTGATATGCTTGTTTGTAGTAGGGCTAACAAGAATTGCATGATACATCATTGCCCTATGTGCCCAGAAGATTCTGCATTAGTACATTATCTTGAAAATGAGTTATACTCTCAAGACGATATTGATGAAGATGATGATTATTGTATAGATTATAAACAATGGAAAACAACAGACCAATCTGAGCTATTAAGTCTAACAGAAATGACAAGTAGCTTTATTAATATTTTGAAAAATAAGTTACAAAAACTTACTGTTCATTCTTACATTGCAAAAAGTCAAGCTGCTTCTTTAAGAAAGTTAAAAAATGAGTTAAGTAGTACTGAGGTTGTTGTCCTTTTAGATTTCTCAGAAAATTATGAGTTTGTTGTACAAGACGAAATACAAAGTTTTCACTGGAACAAAATTCAAGCAACATTGCATCCAACAGTAATTTATTATAAAGAAAATAATGTCCTCAAATGTGATTCATTATGTTTCATCTCAGATGATTTACTGCATGATGTAGATATGGTTTATCATGTGATGAAGCTAGCAATTGAACATATTAAAAATAATATTTCTCATCAAATAGAAACTGTCCATTACTTTTCAGATGGGTGTGCTGGCCAGTACAAAAACTGCAAAAACTTCATAAATATATGCCACCATGAACAAGATTTTGCTATGAAATGTACATGGTCCTTCTTTGCAACAAGTCACAGTAAATCACCCTGTGATGGTATTGGTGGGACTGTAAAAAGACTAACTTCAATTGCTAGCCTTCATCGAACAACAACAAATCATATTCTTACAGCATCTGCAATGTTTAATTTTTGCCAAAATGAAATCATAGGAATTAATTTTTATTACATATCTAAGGAGTCAAACACAATAATTCGAAGTGAAATGGAGCAAAGATATGCAACTGCAAAAACGTTACCAGGCACTCGCACCTATCACAATTTTGTTCCAATAAGTATTACAAAAATTGGAACTAAAGTAGTTTCTGAACAATTGGAGTATTCATTTGTTTTTAATTTTCAAACTGATGAGATTATTAAAGAATTCTTGTCTAATATAAGCATTGGCGCGTTTGTATGTTTGATATATGATAACAATCCATGGATCGGACTAGTTGAGGAAACTGATGTTGAAAATAAAGACTTTCTAGTTAGATTCATGCATCCATGTTACCCTTCAAGGTCATATTATTGGCCTTCTAGAGATGATTTATGCTGGGTTCCATCGACAAACTTATTGTTAATAATTAATATTCCAACAACTGTTACAGGAAGACAATACAAAATCAGTGAAATAGATAACCAGAGCATTGAAGATAGCTGGGCAAACTTTAAACCAGAGAACTAATTTGTTATCTTTCAAAGATTTTTAATTTTTATTAAATGTCGAAGATTGTCAATTTTTATTGCCTTTTAGTTTTATTTTTCTCATTGCAATTTAATTATTTTCATGGTTTTAGTGTAATTTCGAAATTTTTTGGGTTTATTATTATAAGACTTTTAATGCGAATAAATCTGATTTAAAAAAAAAAACCCTTGCAGTTTTTTTGTATTATGAAGTTTGTTACATATAGAACATTAGGAAAAAATTTCAGAATTTTATCTTTTAGGCATCTCGAGATAAACATTTTTTTGTACGGGGCATCAAAAAACTTACGAAAAGAGTTACACCATTTTGAAATTGAATTTTCATATAGAAGCTTAAATTTGTGTGTATTTTACCCATGATTTTTGAGTTCCTCTCCCTCAAAAATAGTTACGTAGAAATTTTTACCACTATTAAACAAGTATTTCATAAGTTAAAGCTAATTGTGTCGTGCAATGAGCCTAAAAAATAAATGGCGCTGAAAAAAAAAGTCAAAAAAGAGACTGGGACCAAGTATCAGTATCTCTGAAACCGTAAGGAGTAAAATTTGGAGTGAAGTTTTCTTTCATTAATTCAAGCTTGTATTCCAAAAATCAGCAAAATCTGAGATGGTATGGTGCCGAAATATTTTTTTTTTAGTTGATTTGACATGGAATGACCCAAAAATAAGTTAAAATAAAAGTATTTTTTCTCTGTTTTCTGGAACTTTTTTGGTTTTTTTCTTTTACTTCACTACATAAAGTAAGCTTGTGCTTAATAGGCACACAACATAGAGTCAATTTTTTTTTGGTCAATGATTAACACAGCATATTTGCCACTGCATCATGGACAATGACTTTTTTTGGCACTGCATCCCACAATTTCTGTGTTGTTTCCTTTAGAGTCCAAGGCAAAACTGACCATAGTTTAATGATTTTTACAGTAAATTATTAGTTTTTACGATAAATTACTGAATCTTACAAAAACAAATTTTTCTTAATGAAAACTTATTCAGCTTACAAGATATAACTTATTTTTATGAGATTTAAAAATACTTACTTTGCTGATATGGTCATTGATATAGTGAAGTATTAGAGTCGTATAAGGGTTCTCTAACCTAGGGGTTCAGCTATCAGCATTGACAGTTATCTGTTGACAACTGCCGACTTCTTTTTTGATTAACTTACGCAGCATGACAGTATGATAAAGAAACGACTGTTTGTACCTTAAAAAAAGGTAGAATGTTTTATGTTTTTTAAAGTGCTTTGCTTAACTTTAATAAAATGTTTCAAAGGATAAGTTTTAAAGTATTTTTTTGAAAGATTTTAAAAAATCATAAGATAAAAACATTACAAAATACTTTAAAACTTTTGTATTAATTAGCAAAATACATGTTTATATAAGTTAATAAAGTTATTTTGTATTCTTTTATAGTTTATATAAAATGCTCCTACATTAATTCTAAGCAACTAGTCACAAAAAGTTTTGAACAATGAACATCCCTAAATTAAAAAAGTTTTTGTTAATTTACACAAATATGATTATTTTAAAAAATCATTATGATTAATTTTTTATTTTATTTAATGTCTTCGCATAAAATAAAAACTTTAGAAAATATCAACGATATAAAATTATTTATAACGTAGCAATTCTTTTTATTGCATTTAAATTGTTAAAACATCAAAACAGCCATGGTTAAATTGAAAAGAGAAAAAATCACAAGCATGGTCAGTTACAGCGTGCCTATAACTTACTGACCACACTTATAATTTGATCTACACATCATTCCTGTCCAAGCCTGCAATATTAAAATAAATTTTTTTTCAATTTTTGAATGTACCGTGCTAGCTAACAACTTTTCACATAAATTTTCTCTATCAATTTAATTTATTTCTTTGTTGTGCATATGTTTTCTATGTACAAAGTATTTTTTTTACTATGATTTTTGGAACAATTTAGAAATTTTAAACAAATTGGAAATTCCACATTATATGTGATGTTATCAGACTGGCTAATACCCTGCATATAGCTGAAAGTTGGTAGACAGCTGTTGACACCATTTTGGCAGGACAAAGGTTAGATTTTCTTCCCCAGATTTCTTCCTCGTTTGATCCTTCATTTGAACTTTGCTAATACCAAATCTATATGGAGCATCTTCCATCATTTTTTTGACAGCAACTGAGCTATGTTGTTCTACTGTATCTACCAGTGGTAATTTTCACTTGAATTTTTCCTGCATAATAATATTTAATAATTATTCCTAATGATAAGTTCTTTTAGTATCAAGTTGCTGCTTCCATTTTTACATAATAAATTTGTGTAACAATGTCTCTTTTATTTCAGCCTTTATTTTTCTTCTGCAAATTCATTAATAAAATCACTTACAGGTTCATATCCAGTATTTAATTCAAGACCTTTATCTGTTTGGCCTGTAACTAACTGGAATCCTTCAACCACAAATGTTTTCAATGAAACTCCGTCATTCACATATTACTGATCAGTGATTTAAATTACACAACTAGTGTTTATTTATTTTGTATTAATAAAGTATACACTATTTATTTTAAATTAGTAAAATAAATGAACACTAGTTGTGTAAAAAAAAAAGGATGTTATGTTTTTAATTTAGTAAAATTAGTTTAATAACCAATGAAAAATAAAGTTTTAAAAAATATACACATAAATATTGATCCAATTTTACATGAAGTTTTTTTTTTCAGTAAAGGGTATGATTTCATAAATTAGTTATTTAAAAAAAAGTTTTTGTGTTTCTTCCTTCAGTTATGTGAAGGAAATATCAGATATCAGAGCCAATCAAGGCGATTTCCTATAGCACTGAAATACTACTCATACGCTGAGTTTACTGCTGAATTTTTACTGCTAGTGTTACCGGATTGCGATTATGCAGTCGATTTTGGTAGTGATTTTTAGATTAGGAATTGAGATTAGTTATGATTGCAATATTTAGTTAGGTTATATTTAGTTACGATTTCCATTAGTCTGCTAACAATTTATTGTGAGCTAATTTTTATCGAAAAAAGTTGCATGCAATTTTTATTGCTTTTTTTTATCTCATAATCACTTTTATTCCTAAATAGTTAAACTGATGTTACCCCTAATGGAATAACACCAGTTTAGCTGAGTTGGTGAAGCCCGGATTTGAACCTACAACTCTGCTATTACAAGCCAGAAAAACTCAGATAGTGCTACAACACACTATCCAACAGAGTTTTTCTGACTAGGTTGTTGTCAATATCTTTATTTATAAACACAAATATTGCTAATAAACATACAATTAAAAATACTTTTAAATAAACAAGTTAAACTTAAAAAGTTTTTAAAACAATAACAGTATAAATAATTAAAAAAAAATAGAATGAGTAAAAATAATAAATAAATAATATTTTTGATAAAGTAGAATAAAACTAGATTAATCTTTAACAAATTTTTTTTTGTATTTAAAACAAAACTCATGCGCTTAAATCAATTTTAAAACGTTTTAACTAATTAAAAACATTTTTAAAAAGTCATGAGACTTCATACATTGATAAAGTAAGTTTCAATTGACGCTGTCTTAAAGTAACTTATTGTATGCAGTAATATGAAACACATTACACAAAATAATTAGATCAAAATTAAGTTTTTAAAAAATGCAAGTACTTTTTTGAAAGTAAACAAAAACAACTTTGTATACTTCAGCTCAAGTACAACTTTTAAAATATGAAAATCCTTTATGCCTCAAGTTGTGCATCTATCGCTCACACTCCTCTAAAATGGTTTACTGGAGCAAATTACGGCCCTCGCAAAAGTATTTTTTCTCTGAATAGTATAATTATCATTAAAAAATATAAATTATTGCGTAATAATCTGCAATGCTTATTAAAAGGCATTTTTGTTACAAACAAAACAAAAAAAGTTTAAAAAGAGCGCCGATTGAAATGCACACATGTTTTTGATTATATTGGACTAACTGATAAATATAAAATTGATATACTCTAAATTATATTGATAAAAAGATTATTAATTTTAATATTAATATTATTGATAAAGATTATTAAACTGATAAAATATAAAATTCACACTTTAAATTATTGCATAAAATAATCACACTTTAAATTATTGCATAAAAATTTTTATTTTATATAATAAGTTATATATTTTATACATTATTTACTTTAATATATTATTCACTTTTATTGTGGAATTTTTAAATGTTGTAATAATTCTTAAAATGCCTGAATTCTATTACAATAAGAAAATATAAAACATTTTTTATAAGAAGTGCTAACTTTTATAGGTCTTTGTAAATTTTTTTATCAAATAAGTAATGTTGTTAACAAATAAATGGATAGCTAGTGTGAAAACTGAGGTAACGCTTATCTAAATAAATTTTTGAAACTTTAAATGATATTTTTGATGACCATAATTTTTTAACTTCTTTTTAAAAATATTTTCATATAAAATAAAAACTTTAACATAATAAACTCATACTTAAGTATTCCAAAATATCAAAAGTTAACCTGACATTTTGGAGTATCAAAATTTTTTCTTCCCGGGCACACCCGGCTCTGAAGCCAGCTTTGCTCAGAAGTACTTTAACTATAGCTCTGATTTAACTCTTTGTAAAAACACCAGCTCCAGATAGCAATGGCTCCAGCTCCTGAGCAGCTCCAAAGCGATAAGTCTAGAC